>NC_138770.1:162076796-162151796 GCF_965119305.1 Pelophylax lessonae | reverse complement strand
AAAGTCTATGGCGGTTCGCAATGTTCGCCGGTTCGCGAACATTCGCCGATGTTCGCGTTCGCCGTTCGAAAACGGCGAATTTTATGTTTGCGACATCACTAGCCATCACTAGTAAAAAATAAATAAATAAAAATGACATAAATCTTTCCTGTAGTTAGTAAACACAATAACTTTTGCGCAAACCAATCAAAATACGCTTATTGCAATTTTTTTTACCAAAATTATGTAGCAGAAAGCAAATTGGCCTAAAATGTTAAAAAATTTTAAATTTTTTTTGAGAATTTGATATAAAAAATGTGAAAAATATTGTTATTTTTTCAAAATTGTCACTCTTTTTTCGTTTATAGCGCAAAAAATAAAAATTGCACAGGTGATCAAATACCACCAAAAGAAAGCTGTTTGTGAAAAAAAAAAAAGGACGTCAATTTCATTTGGGTACAGCGTCGCACGACCGCGCAATTGGCCATTAACCACTTAAGCCCCGGAGGATTTTACCCCCTTCCTGACCAGGGCCTATTTTGCGATTCGACACTGCGTGATTTTAATGGACAATTGCGCGGTCGTGCGACGCTGTACCCAAATTAAATTGATGTCCTTTTTTTTCCCACAAACAGAGCTTTCTTTTGGTGGTATTTGATCACCTGTGCGATTTTTTGATCATGCGCTATAAACAAAAAAAGAGTGACAATTTTGCAAAAATAGCAATATTTTTCACATTTTTTTATATGAAATTCCCCCCCAAAAAAATGTAAAAATCAAAATTTTTTAACATTTTTGGCCAATTTGTTTTCTGCTACATATGTTTGGTAAAAAAAAATCGCAAAAAGCGTATTTTGATTGGTTTGCGCAAAAGTTATTGCGTTTACTAACTAAGGAAAAGTTTTTTGTCATTTTTATAGTTTTTTTTTTAACGAGTAATGGCGGCGATCTGAGATTTTTTTTGCGGGACTGCCACATTGTGGCGGACAGATTGGATCCTTGACTGACATTTTTGACACTTTTGGGGGTACCAGTGACATTACTACAGTAATCAGTGCTATACATATGCACTGTTAATGTAAAAATTACACTGGCAGGGTAGGGGTTAACTTTATTTGAGAAGGAGGGGTTAAGTGTGTTCCTAGGGGCGTGTTTCTTACTGTGATTGGATGTGGCTTGTGATGTAACAGCAGAGATCTACGGTCCTACATAGTAGGACCGTATGATCCGTGCTGTTACACAGGGGAGAATGACAGGCGGCTTTGTTTACATTAGCCTTCTGCCTTTCTCCCGGTGTAACCAATGATCGCAAGTGACTGGCGGACATCGGGTCTGCCGGTCACACGTGCGGGGGAGGGGGGGCGGGAGCGAGCGGGAGCTGGAGCGCACCTCCAGCGGCGCGCACTCGCTCCCTAGAGCCTCACAGGCTAGCGATGTAGTACTACAAGTCGGCAAGTGGTTAAAGTCATGCAGTGCTGAATCGCAAAATAGGGCCTGATCATTGAGCAGCCAAATCCTCCAGGACTAAAGTGGTTAAGTGGTTAAGGTAAAAAATGTATAGACTTTAGTACCACTTTCAGAAAAACCATTGCTATCCAAAAAGAACATTAGAGAAGGATTAAAGTTTGCCATTAAACATAGACAATGACCAGTCCTTTTGGAACAATGTGCAGTGGACTGATCAATTAAAGATAGGGTTGTTATGTCACAGTAACAGTAGACTTAACGGCCATGAACCAAAAACACCATTTCAGAGGAAGAACTTTATAACAGCCATGAAGCATGGTGGTAGAAATTTGATGGTTTGGGGGTACATTGCTGCTTCAGGGCCTGGGCAGCTTTCAGTCATTAACGATGTTGTAAACCTCCAAAAAAAAAAAAATAAATAAATAAAATGTCAATGTCAGTGACTGGTTGGCAGCTATACAAAATGCCCAAATAGTATATCTGAACTTTATTATTGTGGTGGAGAGTGCTACAATGGTCAGATAATCTTCCGATGAGAAAGAAAGCACTGCAGAAGCTATACTGAATTGTGAAGAATTTTATTGAACAGCTATTACTCTAGCAGTTTGGTAAGCACTGGCTTTTCTTTCTTTCTTTTTTTTTTTTGTAAAAAAAACACCCAAAAATGGTAAAATAAAACAAGGGCAGACTTGATGGGCCATTTGTTCATTTTCTATCTTCTGTGTTTTTATTATAATGTATATAAGCACTTTATAGCCCTTTATTCTTTAGCACAGGCATGTTACAAATGACTGCTATTTTGGCATCACCAGGCTTTACATCCTGTGAATATACAATGTCTTCTATGTATTTCAGATCTTTCCGCAACTACTCACATTTTTCTTCTTGAACTTGATGTTGATTTTTTGGCTCTTTCTATAACTTTTCAAAGAATATCATTATGCACCTGTTTTGATCATGTCATCTGCTGGAATGTGGATGCCTTTGATGTTTTCAAATGCTTTTGCATTTTTTTATGAAATATTTCTCTAGCATTTTTGATTCAGTATTGTAAGGAATTGAACTTTTGTCATCCCCGTGTTCTGCTAAAGATGCATAGTGGCGATGACTATGATTACCTAAAATTACCTGCCAGTAGCCATCTTTTAAAACTTCCACAGAAAAGAATTGTTTTCCATACCATTTAGATTATATAGCTTCAAGGAATTGATTCCTGAATGGTTATTACTTGGTTGCTTTGTAACGATTCCTGAAATCATAGTAGGCTCTCAAATATCAGTGTAGCGCTACCCCCGCAGATGGCACTTAGTAATTTTGGATCTCTGTTCTGCTTCTCGACTCCAAAAACAATCTCAGTCCCTCTGACACACTTGGTTGAATGAAAGTTACTGCAAGAACACAAGTATAGATTAACTTGGCTGTGAATAAGCACCAGGAAAAAGACACAAGTTTAGTGGGAAATTACTGTAACTCAATGTATTGGTATGGGTTAGAACGAATGGTGGTTTGAGCATAAATGAACCCACAGAAGGTGGATTCCGACACAGTCTTCTAGACAGTATATTCACTATGCCAAGGTAACTAAGAACAGAGTTCTGTACCCCTAGACTGGGATTAACTCATGAATCAGCAAAGACAGCAAAGAATTAACTATTATTAGCAATGTGAATAATAATACTATAACTAGTCTAGGAGTGCGCTTTAGGAGAATAGCTAGGACATGGTGCCATGTCCCCTGAGAGGTACATTCAATAGGTCAAGGTCTCTGTGTAGCAGCTGTAAAGGGACAGGCTTCAGTCTGAACTCTTTAGTCGGCTAGTGCTGGGACCCAGCTGTACCATCCCAATCAGGCCTGCAGACAGCAATAATGCTACTGTATGGCTGTGTGATCAGTTCCTAAAGGGCTCAGTCTCTCTAGCAGCAGATAGTGAATCCACACAGCAGCAACGCACCAGTCCCAGTGATATTGTAGCTCACCCTCAGGTCACACACAGCGGTTAGTCCACTCTCTGTTCTGCACCTAGGTGAGTCTGGTTGTCAGCACTCTGGAACTCAGCACTTTAGATCCTGCTCAGGCTGCCAATTTGCAGCAGCGATGGATCACATTGAACAGTGATGTGCACTCTCTGGTCTACCTCACAGCAAGAGGAAGCTGTGTCCTGTACAGCCTGAGAAATTTCAGCTCTTTACCCTCCTCCTGGTAATCTCTCTCTCTCTCTGGGGAATACAATTCAAAAGCTTTTGGTTAAATTAGAGTCTCTTTCCTGTGGACTACGGTTTCCACAGTGCAGTCCTGTCTGGCTAAGTCTATTGAACTCTTCCTGCTCAGCACCTCCTTCCCCTTGCTGATATAGCTGTTAACCAGTTCAGCACCGCAGGGCAGCAGCTACAGAGAGCATCTGCGGTCAGTGTTTCTTTCACACTCCATTCTTAGCCAAGCACCTGACTATTGAATTGCACTGATTTTTGTATTTAGTATTATGATGCTCGGACAAGGTTCTTGAGCACCGATGGCAAAATGCATATCTGCATTCACCTTCCCCTTCTCTAGAATTGCACTCCTTTCTCAGTCAGGAACATGCTATTTGTAAGCCAGAAAAAAAAAATGAACCTTCTTTAAATCTGACCTTGTACCTAAACAGCAAGGTCCACTTTTTCAATATTACCCTCTTCTTCCCCCATCTTGGAATGCTGAGCAAAAGAAAAAAAGAAAACAAATCCTGTAGAGCAAAAAGGTTACACAATATACTTAGCTTTTGTCTACACCCCCTAGGGGAAAGATGACATCCTCCTCCTTTTCACAAGATCTGGACAACTCAGAATTCCCTAGGGTTCTTGTCAGCAGGTTGACATGTCTACATCATATGACATGAATACACAACATGATTACATAATTTCCTGTGCTACTGAACCCTGGAGAAAAGATAAGTATAGTAGCTATTTCCCCTACAGGTGATTATTTAAACTTTTACATAGCATGTAACTGTAAATACCTTTCCCAGCAGGGCCATCTTAATGCATGGGTCCCTACAGACCCCACCCCCCCCCCAGACACACGTACACACACACACCTTGTCATTGGCTGTAGAAGAAAAAGGAAGGATTCAACAACCTCAAACTGTATAGGAATAGCTGTCAACCAGCCAGCAGGGACAGGAGTGAGAAACTGAAGAATTAAAGTGGCTGTTAAGGCAGAAGGTTTGGTTACCTTACTGCATTCTATGCAATAAGGTAAAAAAAACCTTCTGCATGCAGCTTCCATCGCATCACCCCCCCCCGCCCACTTAAATACATACCTGAGCCCGATTCTGACCCATTGCTACAGTTGATCCACTTCCTGCTGTCTCGCTGCTGTTCCCACCCCCTTCCCAGGTCCACCACCTTTGAATGGGAGCAAAATATCAAAGCTGAGCTGGAGAAAGAACCAACCTGCCTTGGGGACTGTGGATAAGGAGGAGCAGAGCTGAGCAAGAAAAGCATAGCCATTGATTTTGGAGAAGGTAATCTGGAGAATGTGCACAGGGAAGAGACACCCACTGCAAGGGTGCACCTCTTTCTTTCTTGCCCCTCTCTCTCTCATCCCTCCCTTTACTCACTCTACCCTCCTGCTCACTCTCTCCCTCTCTCTCCCCTGGCTCTCTCATTCCCCTTACTTGCTCTTTCTTATTGCCTCTCTCCCCCCCTCCTTCTCCCCCACTTTCCCTCTCTCCTCCTCCTCTCTCTCTTTTCCGGTCCCCTCTCTCTCTCCCCCTCCTCTCTATTTTTCCCCTCTTGCCATACACACCAGGCTTTTTCACATAGTTTTGACTTTTGTAAATGTTAAGCTGCCCAGATATCTTGTTATGGGTATTGTTAATATTTGCATAGTATTTATATGGTTTAAAAATTGCTTGGTTGAGTTTCCATCATATTTTAGAATATCAATAAAAAATGTCAGTAAATTTTCAGTTTTTTTTAGTAAACAAAAATCAGTAGGAATTAGGCAACCTAGGCTCCTGCTTGGGTGGGTGGTATGTGTGTTGCTCCAATAACATGGAAGAGGAGAGGGCCAGTGGGTTCCAGCCTATACTGTACCCTCCTGGCCTCCCCCATACTGTGTCCTCCTGCCCGCCCTGTACTGTGTATACATATACAGGCTATTGGCTGGGAGAGGAATTTATGAGTCAAACCCACTTTTTTCCATGGCACACGTAGCAGGTCAACATCTCCCTAGTAGAGGCCCCAGTGCATTACTCTGCCCAGGGCCCATGATGTTACCAAGCTGGCACTGTCTCCCAGGAGTGCTTCTTCTAGTCTAATACCCGTTTTAGTTTTACGGAATAGCAAAGAGTTAAAAATGTTGACCGGTTTTAAATACTGTGTGTCCATAGAAAGGACATTTTTTTCTCTTCATCTTTTGACACACCTGGACAGGAAGTGAGAAGGAAACTCTCATTGACACCCAGAAAGCAATACATTTCTGACAAAGATTCTCAATCTTTTTCACTCTTCTAAAAAAGTTTTCTTTATTGCTGTATTGGGGGTTTCCCTTCACCATCTTCTCTATATTTTACTCGCTAAATAGGTTTGCAGTAGGTAGACTTTCCCTTCCTGTGAAGAGAACATTTCCCAAATGTGGGCAAAGACGACAATAACGTAAAAGAGATCAGTCTCCAGAGACCTAACACCTTTTGAATGCCTATGCTTAAACAAATCCCCACAACGACATCTAATCTCTACCACATACAACCTACTATAATCCAGTACTCCTCTAAAAGCAACCAAGGCCTTCGCTGCCTGGAAATCTGACGTCAGCCTTGATCTCACAGAGCACCAATGGAAGCGGATATGTACCATCACTCATAAATGCTCCTTAAATGTATCTATACAAGAAAATGCCTACAAAGTTATGACCCGATGGTATAGAACTCCGATACTTTTAAACAAAATTAATCCGAATACCTCCACAAAATGTTGGAGATGCCACAAGAATCCGGGCACATTACTATACTTGTATTGGTCATGCCCTTTAATACAGCCATTTTGGAATCAGGTGCACAGCAAAATCTCAACTGTAACCAAAACCAACCTAGATTTCTCTCCAGCACAATTCCTGTTGCATCACTCCAAACTCCCACCCCACCGATACTGCAAAACCTTGATACCACACCTAATCAATGCAGCCAAAACGTGCACCCCAATACACTGGAAATCACACATACCCCCAACCATCTCAGAATGGCTTCATAAAATCGACAAGATAGCAAAAATGGAGGAGCTAATCTCCATATCATGTGCCACCACCAACAAATATTCCCGTAAATGGGATCCCTGGATAATCTTCTGCACCTCCTCCACATATGCGACACTTATGAATCAAAATACATCTAACAACACAACTGCAACAACCAATCCGTGATTCCACTTGCACCTATCTTCTGGTACTAACCTCTACCTCCTCCTCCCCAGAGAGTACAAACAAAGGAAGAATACTGATACTATATAGCTTTTGGTTTGGACGATGTGTAGGGTTCCTCTCCCCCCTAAACAACGGTTGAGCGTGGGAGGCCCCCTGCCTTCGTTTCTCCACCACTTACTGTATTAATGGAATTCTCCACAAATTACCTCTGAAGTGACCTGACTCTCCAATTTTTACCGCTATAGTTGCATTCGGGACAGAGACTGGGAGGGGATCAACCTCCTCCTTCCCGTTAACCTGCCCCCCCCCCCCCACACCTTTTTCCTCCTCTTTTTTCTTTCTCTCTCCCTCCCCATTCCTTCTTCTGTCTTATCTTCCTTTCTATCTTTTCACCTCTCTTCTTCCTCCCCCACAATATGACATGCCACCCGTGACTTACTGGATCGGGAGGTAGGTGTCAGATACTCCTCGGAGTGTAGGACGCAGGCCTCCCCTCCATATTTACATAGAGCTGACTCACCCAGTTTTTCCCATGGAAAACTAAGTTCATTATCAATCCTGATCCCACCCCCCCGACTATCATGTATGTTGATCTGCTTCCTGCCTGTGGGAGGATCTAGAGATAAATAGTTTCTTTGTGATTTATTGATATCTCACTTACATAATATAACTGTTTTCTGAAATATTACTGTTCCTCCCACTTGTTATTAATTCTGCAAAAGGCAAATGTTACATATCTTCGAACACCCATAACTAAACTGTTCACTTCCTATATGATAGTTGACCCCTGTATTAGCAAACGTAAGTTCTGAATATACTATTGTTGATTGTTTATTGTTTGCTTATCAACGCTGTATGTTACACATTTGATACCAAATAAAAATATTTTGAAAAAAAAAATAACGTAAAAGAAGTTCTAACTTATTCACATTCTATGCAAACAACCTTTGGCTGCAGTTGAGCTTTAAGATCAGCACTGTTGTGAGAATAAAGTAATTCTCATGGATTTCTATCCTTTTAAATTGGCATATTTGCAAAACAGTTTTAGGGACAGTACCATATGCATGTTCAAGCCCTGAATGGAAAGCTGGGAATGTTAAATTCTTCATTATTCTATCTTTGTAAGTAGCTTATATGATGCTAACATGAATGACTCTAAAAAAAAAAATACTTGTTCAGGTTTTTTTTTTCTCTGTCACCTCCAAGCTTCAAAGGAAATATTACAGCCATTTCTGGAATTTGCTCCTATATCACCACCTTCTCTTTCTTTAGATGTGATACATTTGGCAACTTCTATGGATGAGAGTCAGGTTCTTATAATGCAGATCCAGGAGGAGAGGAAGAGACAGGGGATGCTCTAGGGTTAAAAAAAAAAAACATGCAGGAACATGAAAGGGATTTGGAATCTGGTCTGATTTGTGCCCCACTGTTGATTTCTGGCTCATCAGTGGGCAGTGACAGTTTAATCATGGATTTGTAGCAGAATGCCCATTTAATGTTCATGCTCAGATGCAGGTGAAGACCCTTTTAACTACCTTTCCCACAACACCCTGTGTTCCTGGATACACCCAAAAAAGATACATTTTGCTGCTTCCCTCTGTTCCCAGCTCAGAGAGGCCATACCTGATAAGACGCAAGTGAACTTCCGCCAGATTAGTGGCCCTCCACTGTCAGAACTGACATGTGAGCAGGCAGGCAGAAGCCTAAAAGCAGCTTCTCTGGAAAACCCAACTACTGTGGGGACCACCTTCCCACCTGTTATCCAGAGTACAGCAGTTCCAGTAGGATGGCCTCTTTGTGTCTTAGGGCCTGGGATCCCTCTAGCTGTTCACCTGTGTTACCAGAGCTACCCTGAACATTACTAAGGGAAATGGCTATAAGGATAACAACCAGTAACTATGTTCTGCCATTTTTCTGCCATTTTTTACTGAAGTAGTGATTCTCTACTATACTCTCTGTTATTATAGTGTCTTATAGGGAATACGCTATGAAACCACATGTTATACATGTGCAGAACAGAAATGTGTTTAGCTTTGTTTCAGATAGATTTGTTATGTTACTAATTTTGTTTAGTTGATTCTTTTTTGAAAACGTTTACTTTTGTTTTGTTTAGTTTATGTTCCTTTTTTAACCCCTTGGAGCCCTTTAAGGAGTTTAGGATGCAGGGAGGCGGAGGCAGGGTTTATGATCATTTGACCGCCATTATTGCCTGTCATGGTGGTCACATGATCAGAAACCTCCTTATTGCAAGCAGCGATCGGGAGCTTTCCGTTAGCCGCCAGTAATTGTGCCAGGACAGCTGTATTTGCGCTAATGCACACAATATGCGTCCCCTCGGCGCCAAGGCCAGTCCATTGGGAGGCTGCATATTTGGTTAATTTTCTTACAAGTTCCAAATGCTCAGAATGATTCTAATTCGGAAGCGGTCGAAAATTATCGTCCAATTCAAATTCTATGTAAAGAATAGCTGGTTGTTAAGGAGCGGGGCCAGGATGCTGGCTGCCGCCTCCTTAACAACCGATGACTCATCAGCTGTCAGCGAGCTTCCCCATTGACAGTTGAAATGTAAACAAAAGAATGCCGGTGTTCCGTGAGAATTACCTACCCCGTGAAAAAAACCTACCCTCGTCACTTCCTGCCAGGAACAGCTGAGCAGCGCAGCAGTGCGCATGCTCACAGCCCCGGATACCTAATGGAACAGCTGAGGAACTAACTAGTGCGCATGCGCACTAGTATGAAATGATCACGGTGTACCGTGAAAAAAAACTACCCATGCGGCAGTTACATTAACACAGCTGTGCTGCAATATGAGTCATCTCCGCTGCTCTCCCTGTCACTTCCCTGATCTTTGCTAGTAAATATAAAAGCCGCTCTCGGCTCCGTGATTTATCTTTTCATACACCCGCCGTCGCTTTTATATTTACTAACCGAGAACAGGGAAGTGACAGGGATAGGAGCGGAGATGACTCATATTGCAGCACAGCTGTTTTAATGTAACCGCCGCGTTACACACACTGCCGAGCACCGGAAGTGACGAGGGTAGGTTTTTCTCACGGGGTAGGTAATTCTCACGAAACACCGGCAATGAAAAATGCAGAAAAAACCAGCATGTAGATTTTAAGAGTATACATTTTAAGGGGAACTGCATGCCAAAATGAAAGAAAAAAATCAATACCAGACCCTTATCTGAACATTCAGCCTGGCAGGTCAGTAAAAAGGGGGGGGGCGAGCGAAAGCACCCTCAAAGCACCTTGTCTCCATGTTAATAGGGATAAGGGTCTCCTCCTCACAGCCCTAGCCCAGTGGTTGTGGGGGTGCAGGGGGTGACTTATTGAAATATGGATCTCAGATCTCACCCCCCCCCCATGTGAATGAGTATGGGGTACATAGTACAAACTAAAGCAAAGAAACATGTAGAAATTATTCAAAGCATCCAGTCTGTCCAGTCTACTGACAATTAGTCCATGGATAAACACACTAAAAGTCTGTGATACAGTATAATATCATTTATAGCAATAGTGGAGAAGTGGATGAAAAATAGATGGATGGATGATGGATAAAGGAAGACTATATGAATGGATGGGTGATGCAAGGATGAAGAGCAGATGGATGGATGAATGGTTCCCTTCTGTAGCTCTTTTAAGTTCTTGGCATGATCACCTCATAAAGTAGGAAACAGCAAAAAGCAGGGCGCTGAGGATAATATCAAACACAAAAAAACCTTTATTAAAAGCAGCACACTTTCAGGTGGATAGTAACACAGCAGGTTGAGACACCAGAGCTGATCAGCTGAAGATATACAGAGACAATGGGTGGCTGCCAACCATGCAGCAGCAGGGGCTCCAAAAGCTCCAGCAGGTAGCATTTGATAAAGAAGGCCATGTCCCTTTAAACGTGCTATGCTTATCCCCTCCTGACATCATCATAGGATACCAGCTGTCATCTTCACAGTGCAGCTGGAGATGCAGCCAGTCTACACTAGCTGCTGGAGCTTTGGAGCCCCTGCTGCTGCATGCTTGGCAGTCATCCATTGCCTCTGTGTATCTGCAGCTTATCAGCTCTGGTGTCTCAATTTGCTGTTTTACTATCCACTGGTGGATTGGTGATTTCTGACTTGTAAGTGTGATGCTTTTACTAAAGGTGTTTTGGTGCTTGGTAATAAACTCAGCGTCCTGCTTTTTGCTATTTCCTACTTTATAGGGTACATAGTACCCCTACTCATTCACCAAAAATATGTAAAAAGTAAATAAAATACAGAGACAGTTTTTGACAATTCCTCATTAAAAAACCAAAAAATAAATGTCCCCCAAAGTAGATCCAACGTCAGTAAAGATGCCCGCCCGTAATGAAATTTGTTACTATTTTATTCGGAGATTCATATACATCAGAATCTCTGAATAACCAAAATTTTGTCCGAATTTATAGCCGGGACGTAAACTGATTGCACATGTCTACCACATGTTATCCTGACTGAAACACATAGACATTGCTGTGAAAATTCAGTGTTTGTGCAGCTTTCATAATTTGTTTTGTATTATTTTGTAGTGTTTGCATGCTCTTTGCCTTTTTGAAAAAGGTTTTGAGTAATTAATTCCAACTTTACACCTGTTTAGTAAACCTCAAGTTACAGTTAGTTAATGCATGACAAGGCAACATGTTCATTTCCATATGTTACTCCCTAGCAGCATATACTCACCTTCCCTTTGCTCCACCTGTCGCTTCATCCAGCTGCTGGTAGCAAGAAAGAGGAAGCCCTATGTAAGCTCTATGTCACTGTAGTCAAGGTAATTCCCTGTGACAGTGTTGGACCATCCACCAAGTTCCAATACTTCTATATAAGAGGAAGAAGAGAGAGTCCATTGATCCCTATACCTGGAAGTACCAGGTATTTTCTTTGTTCTGCAGCTGAAGAAAGCAGTGGGGACTGAAGGAAAGGTGAGTATGTACTGCTGGAGGTGGGGGCATTAAAGAGAACCTGTTAATTATATTCAATTTGTTCACGGTTTAGGATTCTGAGGAAAAACCTATGTAAAGTATGTAATTTTAATCACAAGATCACAACAAATTTTTATATTCAAAGATAAACAAACAAACACAAAAATTTGATTGAACACAAAGTACAGTATGCTCATTGCAGATTTAGGTTTACTCTTCACCGACTTTTGATTATTAGTCCTACATTTGTTTTTCATTAGTCATCTATTAACTTACATTGGATACAGCAGTCATCACTTTTATCGATTAAGACAGCAGCTGAAAATTACATTGCTGGGAACAAGCTCTTGTCTAAAGATTGTATTTATCACTAGATTATTTGCTGCACTGACCTGTGCGTTTCCCAGTCATATTTACTTTCAGAATACACAATGATCCTTACAGCTTGAAGGAGCAAGTATTTTTGTACCTCCCTTGTCCTCCTTCACAAGATGATGTTGGCGAACAATAAGCAAGCTTTCAGATGTAACCACTTAAATGTGAAATCCAAACTGCACAGCGTCCCCACATTTTATTTTTTACATAAGCCCTTTTATTTATAGATGGTTATTACATTATTTTAAATGTGTGCTTGGCAAAATTAAGGAACTGATGGTGCTGCTCTTATTATTTTTATATTTTATTCCGTAAATTGGTACCAGCTCAATGACAAGGTGAGAAAGGTGGTTATCAGGTGGTCAAGGCTTCCATTTTGTTATAAAAAATTGCTATCATAACCCACAAGCATTCTAATAACTGTGGCAAAAAACATGAGAGCATAAAATACCCATTGCACGTAGGTAAATAAAATGTAATTCTACAAATTGACAAAACTAAGATCTTTTTGCATTTTTTAACAGAGGTTATTCTAAACACTATTGGTTTAGACAATAATAATTAGACAATAAGTGTGTTGAGTTATTTTGAGGGGACAGCAATTTACACTGTTATACAAGCTGTACACTCAATATTGTAGCAAAGTGTAATTTCTTCAGTGTTGTCACATGAAAAGATATAATAAAATATTTCCAAAAATGTGAGGGGTGTACTCACTTTTGTGAGATACTGTAGATACACTGGTCTATCTTAAAAAATGGAGCTATGCATAGAAATGGCCTTGCGGTTCGCGGCGAACTTTGCTTGTTCGCTACCCGCCAAATTTTCGGACACGTGGCGTCGTTCGCGGCGGCCATATTTGTTTACATTGGAGAGAACTTTGACCCATGACACAGCCGTCAGGTGGAACGGGACAGCCAATTGAAACATTCCAGCACATGGACAGTCCCCCTACCCTATAAATAGACCTGACCTGGTGGCCATTTCACATTCCGTTTTCTGCTAGTGTAGGGAGAGGTCTGCTGTGCTCATCAGGGAAAGTTTGCTAGACACATATAGCACCGTGAAGATCCACAAAAGTCCTTTCCAGGGCTGGTAATTTGGTATAGGCCTTCTACAGTCTCTTTTCAGGTTAGAGACAGGTATCCTGTGGTTGTTTTAGGGGCAGTTAGAGATCGGCTGCAGTCACAAACCACTCTGTTAATGTCCACAAAAGTCCTTCTCCGGGCTGGTATTTCGGGTATAGGTCTAGTATCTTTTGAGCTTAGGGAGAGGTATCCTGTGGTTGCTGTAGGGGCAGTTAGAGATCGGCTGCAGTCGCACAGAAATCGCTTTGTCAATTTCCACAAAAGTAATTTAAAATGCTCCAATGTCGGTTTAGGGTCTATTACAGTCTCTTTAAAATGAGGGCCAGGTATCCTGTGGTTGCTTTAGGGACAGTTAGATATCGGCTGCAGTCGCACAGAAATCGCTTGGTCAATGTCCACAAAAGTCATTTAAAATGCTCCATTATCGTTTTAGGGTCTATTATAGTCTCTTTACTATAGGGGCCAGGTATCCTGTGGTTGCTTTAGGGGCAGTTAGATATCGGCTGCAGTCACACAGAAATCGCTTTGTCAATGTCCACAAAAGTCCTTTAAAATGCTCCAATGTCGTTTTAGGGTCTATTACAGTTTCTTTAACATGAGGGCCAGGTATCCTGTGGTTGCTTTAGGGGCAGTTAGATATCGGCTGCAGTCGCACAGAAATCGCTTGGTCAATGTCCACAAAAGTCATTTTAAATGCTCCAGTGTCATTTTAGGGTCTATTACAGTCTCTTTAACATTAGGGCCAGGTATCTTGTGGTTGCTTTAGGGGCAGTTAGATATCGGCTGCAGTCGCACAGAAATCGCTTTGTCAATGTCCACAAAAGTCATTTTAAATGGCTGCAAATTTTTCTGGTATTGCTGTGCAGGCCGACACTTACGGTTCTGTGTACTGTGAACGCCTACCATACCTCTAGCCATCAAAAACTAAGTTTTTTGCTGTCAGTTCAAACCATGTGAGCTAATTTTTGCAGCCTATACAGGCCGACACTTACTTCTGTATACTGTGTGAATGCCTAATGTACCTTCAGCCACAGAATACTACGTACTTAGCTGTCAGGTAAACCCATGTGGGCTAATGTTTGTGGCCTGGAATGGGCGACACTTACTTCTGTATCCTGTGAATGCCTAATGTACCTTCAGCCACAGAATACTATCCTTTTTCCTGTGAATGCCTAATTTTTCAGCCTGGAAATGAAAAACAATGGGTCTGTAAAGGTTCTGCCAAATTGTGGAATTGATGCGGACCCATTTTACAGATGTGTGAATGGACCCTATATGTATTAGACAATGTATTTACCGGCTGCTGTCAGTTCTGGCTGATTTATGAAAAAAATAGATATATATTTTGCTGTAAAAAAAAAAATTTAGGGCAACTTTTTCAATTGCAATACTTCTGTTATGACATTGTCCATGTGCTGGGGCTATTTGTGCACAGCTAGTACATCTTTTGTGGCTGCAAATATGACCTAAAGGTTTTTAAAGTTCGCCTCCCATTAAAGTCAATGGGGCCCGCTGCGAACTCGCAGTTAGCAGACTTTTGAGAAAATTTGCAGCTGGCGTTCGCGAACCGTCCCGGCCGATGTTCGCCCATCACTAGCTATGCATATCAAAGAAGTAGTGGAGTAGGACCCAAAAGCAAGTGGAGATCAATGGAGTAGCAGCATCTACTCCACTACTTCAGTGATAATCCAGCTTCCAGGTGCACCAACCAGGTATGGTATTTCCATAGTTACATGGATCCAAGCTGGACCAGTGTAACTATGTAAAAAATATTCATACGGTACCTGGAATTTCTCTGTGAGGTGCTCTAGAAGGAACTGAGATTTGTTCACAGGGAATGTGGCTGACCATGAAGCACAATGCCTTGCTCTGAATAGCCACGCAATATCTGTGAAGTCGCTGGCAACAAAAGTGAGTACACCCCTAAGTGAAAATGTAAAAATTGGGCTCAATTAGCCATTTTCTCTCCCCAGTGTCATGTGACTCATTAGTGTTACAAGGTTTCAAGTGTGAATGGGGAGCAGGTGTGTTAAATTTGGCGTTATCACTTTCACTCTCTCATACTGGTCACTGGAAGTTCAACATGGCACCTCATGGCAAAGAACTCTCTGGGGATCTGAAGAAAAAAGTGTTGCTCAACATAAAGATGAAAAGATTACCTAGACTATAAGAAGATTGCCAAGGCCCTAAAACAAAGTGGCCAAGACCATACAGTGATTTAACGTGATTTAACTGGACAGGTTCCACTCAGAACAGGCCTCACCATGGTTGACTAAAGAAGTTGAGTGCACGTGCTCAGCGTCATATCCATAGGTTGTCTTTGGAAAATAGACGCATGAGTGCTGCCAAAATTGCTTGAGAGGTTGAAGGGGTGGGGGGGGTCAACCTGTCAGTGCTCAGACCATACACCACACACTGAATCAAATTGGTCTGCATGGCTGTTGTCCCAGAAGGAAGACTCTTCTAAAGATGATGCAGAAGAAAGCCCACAAACAGTTTACTGAAGACAAGCAGATTAGGGACATAGATTACTGGAACCATGTCTTGTGGTCTGATGAGACCAAGATAAACGTATTTGGTTCAGATGGTGTCAAGTGTGTGTGGCGACAACCAGGTGAGGAGTACAAAGACAAGTGTAGTCATGCATGTTGGTGAGAGTGTCATGGTCTGGAGCTGCATGAGTGCTGCCAGCACTGGGGAGCTACAGTTCACTGAGGGAACCATGAATGCCAACATGTACTGTGACATACTGAAGCAGAGCATGATCCCCTCCCTTGGGAGGAGACTGGGCCGCTGGACAGTATTCCAACATGATAACGACCCCAAACACACCTCCAAGGCAACCACTGCCTTGCTAAAAAAAGCTGAGGGTAAAGGTGATGGACTGGCCAAGCATGTCTCCAGACCTAAACCCTATTGAGCATCTGTGGGGCATCCTCAGGTGGGAGGTCTCTAACATCCACCAGCCCTCTGATGTCGTCATAGAGGAGTGGAAAAGGACTCCAGTGGCAGCCTGTGAAGCTCTGGTGAACTCCATGCCCAGGAGGGTTAAGGCAGTGCTGGAAAATAATGGTTGTCACACAAAATATTGACACTATATATCTATCTATCACAAATCTGAGCCTTTCCAATACAAGATATAGTATAGCATATCGATGCTCATAATTTATCATATAGCAAATATACGATGGTGGAAGTCACATATAATTATGAAGTATAAGAACAGGCTAAATACTTAGGGGTAGTTAGTTAACAGCTGTATGATTTGTAATAAAAGGCATATGGTTAAATGCAAGTTTCACCATTGGATAACCATCTGTCCCATATCTTGGTATACTTGAGTGGGCATGCCCTTTGTGTATAGATCAGCTTCTTATATGGTCGTGTATCATTAATCCCTTTTTTACAGCTCTGGACCATGGGAGACAATGCTTGCATCCAGTTCTGAGCCACTGTCTTCCTAGCCAGGAAAATCTTTTCAGGCAAGAAAGTAGCAAGGAACTTGTCAATTTCCAAGTCTGGTAGTAGACTAAGCAGACATAGTTTAGGCTTCAGGGTAATTGGTGAACCCATTTTGTCATACAAGAAGCAATTCATCTGAAGCCAGAATGTCTAAATATTTGGGCAAGCCCAGATCAGATGGTTAAAGGAACTGGGTGCTGAGGCACATAGCAGGTACAGTGGGTTACGAGTGGGTTGATAACGGGAGAGTCTTTGGGGTGTTAGATACTGTATGCCCGATGTAATATGTATAATTGTGTTTAATTGGTCATTTTGAGGGAAACTGTTTTGACGTTATTTAAGAATTCCTCCCAATCAGTGTCTTCCATACCTTCAAGATCAGACTCCTATCTAATTTTAGCTTTGCGAGCTAACGATGTAGTGCTGGGAAGGCGAATAGTAGAATAGAGAGTGGAGGTTAGTTTTGTGGATTCTGGTTCAAGTATAATATCTAGTATAGAAGGAGTAGTTTAGGGTATGAAATTGGGTTCATAGGGCACGTTGAAGTTGAATATATCTATATAGTAGGTGGTTGTGGAGGGACAAGTCTTCCTTTAGTGCTTGGAATGTCTTGGGTCGAATGGGAGTCATAACTTGGTGTAAACATAGTATTCCATGATTAGCCCAAATGGTAGGGTCCAGAATTGTCAATAGTTCAGGTAAATGACTATCAAATCATAGGGGGGTATGGGAGTGGATTGGCTGGACATTTAGTTTATGCAAAGTAAGTTCCCAGATACGTTGATGGTGAGTGAGTATACCATTTATGTGCTGAGGGAGCCTGTGGTGTGATTTACCTCTAAGAATAGTTTGGATGGGAGTATAAGCAGCGTGTTTTTGGGTTATTGCAAACCAGAGACTAATATAGTTGAAGGTCTTTTTATCGAAATAGAAAAAATGGGATAGTTCAGAGGCCAGGTAGTAACGCTCAAATCGGGGAAAGCAGCTCCACCCAGTGATGTGAGGTTCTTTAAGACTGTCCAAGGTAACTTATACCTACTATTAATATCGTGGCAGAAAAACAGTCCCAAATAAATGCACACAAAAAAAAGAAGTCCAAATCCAAAATTCTTGTGATGAAACGGTTAAACTGAAAGTGTGGAAACCACGTGAATGAGGATTCAGTGTCCCACCACCAGCTTAGCTTCTTACCAGAAGATTGGAATATAAGGGCGTATAGAAAAATAGCTCTGCTCCAGAGATCACACAGCAAAGGAAAGACCCAAATGGGTATAGCCACTGTTGCCTCTCAGGTGGAAAAGAGAGTGATGAGCCTCTTACCAGATAATTGGTTAATTGAGCTGTGGGCAAACAAACACTCCTCTCCTATGCGGGATAAGATGTGGGATGGATCTCTGGTAGGTTCTCGCCTTTCTTGTCCTCAGTATGAATGGGGAAAGAAGAGGGACCGCCAATGGTGCATTATCGTTTAAAGCATTTATTTTGAATAAAAGAAATGCACTTGAATTTAAGATGACAATACACGCGGCCGCCTGCAGTGCGGACCGCCGTGTTACTGTGTGAGTGATGACGCGGCGCCTCCTCTCTGACGCGTTTCCTTTAAAAACTTTAAAACATCGCTTCATAGAAAAAGGATATGATCATGAAATCTACGCCCAGTTCTCCCAGCTGCTTTCTTCTTTTTCTTTTTGAATCCACACTTTCAGTTTAACCGTTTCATTACAAGAATTTTGGATTTGGACTTCTTTTTTTTTTGTGTGCATTTATTTGGGACTGTTTTTCTGCTACGATATTATTCGTATGGTCACCATTGTTTGGCACTCACTGGTGTAATTAATGCCCAATTGTTGATTTCATTCAGCTTGTATTTGCATACTTTTCTTATATGTTATTAGCACCATTGATTGATCTTATCATAGACCTTACCACTCGTGTTTTGATATATATATGATTTCACTCACAGGTTGAACTGAATGGACTATTGTCTTTATTCAACCTCACCTACTATGTAACTATGTAACTTGCATTTTCACACATTAATTTGGTTAGCGCACCTGATATACATTATTTATTCACTTCACTATCAAAAGTTCTAAGGTAGCAGCTTCCCACTATCCAATCAGCGCACTTTCATTTTTCACAACTTATACCTACTATGTCCCCATACAAAAGAATACAGAATTGATTCTAAAGTTTTAAAAAATTATAGGGGTATGTATAGGGGAGCATGTCACATTAGATATAGTACCTTGGGCAGAAGTATAATTTTTAACTAGGCTCATTTGACCCATGACCCCTGATGGTAATCTAGCCCAGGTTTGTGTTTTAGTTTTGATTATAGTATAAAGGGGTCTATCTTAAGGGAGACATAATCTATAAGCATTTTCGTGACTGTTACTCCTAGGTATTTAATGGTGGACACTCTAACAAGAGGAAGATGAGGATGGGTGGAAGGGAGGGGGGTAATTATCAAATTTTAGATTTGGACCAGTTTATACACAGGCCGGAATGTATACCAATACATTCTATAGTGTGTAAGGCAGCTAATAGGGAGGGTCCTGAGTCTGCTACATACAGGATCTTGTCGGCGCTAGCGTTTTTTTGGGTTATTTGGAGGCAGGCAAAACATCTGAACTTCTGTATACGGGTATATATACACACATACTTATATGTATATATACACCTAGACATATATAGGTGTGATAGTAGCAGAAATATATGCTTGCGCTAATGAAATCATTTACACTAATATGGCTCCGCTCCTATAACACCTATATATGTGTAAGTGTAAAATACATATAAGTATGTGTGTATATATACCACTATACACAAGTTCAGATGTTTTGCCTGCCTCCAAAAACCCCCAAAAAATGCCTGCAACAACACACCTGGGCGTTTTTTTTTTTTTTTTTTTGATGCTAGCGTTTTTTTGGGCATTTCTTTGGATTCTTTGGAGGCAGGCAAAACATCTGAACTTCTGTATAGGGGTATATATATATATACACACACACTTATATGTATTTTACACATACACATATATAGGTGGGATAGGAGCGTAACTATATTGGTGTTAATTATTTCATTAGCGCAAGTAGTGTTTTCTGCTCCTTTCACACCTATATATGTGCAGGTGTATATATACATACATGGGTGTGTATATATACCCCCTATACACATGTTCAGATGTCATGCCTGACTCCAAACATGTGCTCAAAAAATCCCTATAGACGCCTGCAGCCAAAAAGCAAGCTGACAGGGGAGAAGCCATATTCCTGCAGCAAATGTGACTTAAGAGAAACTATCTTTTCTCTATAGCGGTCACCCTGATATGGAAGGGTTTGGTCACCCTGCCATAGCAGTCAGTGTCAGTTCACCCTACACTACATTACGGTCACCCTGGCACTTAACACTTTCCCTACAGAAACTAAATTTTCACTAGATATCCCTTTCCTCACACTAATAAATGCTAAATGACACTTTTAAAGTAAAATTAACAGAACTGTTTCCACTCTCTTCCATGTCCCTGTATTACAATGCTAGGAATTTGCCGGGGGCTATCTTATATACTGGGGGGCGTATTCACTAATGATTGGCCTAGGGACCCCCTAGTCACTCCAATCACATTCCTAGCATTCTCCTGCCCCCTCAATTGGCTTTTGCTAATGGTTTTGGTCCAATCATGGGCTTTTAAAGCCCATTTCCTGTCCCATTGCATTTTGGTTGGTTCTGGTTGCCGAATTCCGAACTTTTTCAGCAAAAAGTTCTAAATTCGGCCGAACCTCGAACAGCCAATATTCGGGTCGAACCGAGGGTCGACCCGAACCGTTCGAACATCCCTAGTCAGGAAGAATTAGGGAAAGTTTAACCTTATTCAAACTGGAGGTGTCTGTAATTTTATTCAGTTATTTTTCCACCTCATTTCTCAATAATATCCATTACTATAATTCTTTTCTTTCTTTCTTTCTTTTTTTTTTTTTTTTGTTAAATGTCCATATATTCTCTTTGTTCTTTCTTATTTTGCATCTGAATTGTAAAAGAAATCTTTTCTTCTTATTTTATTTTTATGTTTACAGTGCTTGCATTGGCTGCTGAATTAAAAGAGAAGGCAAAGAGCACAGAGCATGATTCCCACAGTTTCTTTCCATCTGGTGCTGGGAGAACAGAAACATTTGAAGACATAAGTTCTAACAGATCTTGATGGGACAGAATACGCTTCTGCCACACTATTTATAAAAGTAAACCTGTCATAAAACTGGGTAATACAAATAGCATATATATATATATAGTAAAAATACATAAGCATTCAGCCCCAGGCTACGCCCCCTGAGATGTGTGTCGCCCCACCCACAGGGCTTAGTCATGAAAGTAAACTGGGTGGAACGACACATGTCAGGGAGCATTGCCTGGATAGAGGATGCTATCACTTATTACACGCTGGGCTTGTATGGTGTGCGATGGCTGAGATTTTTCTCTATATGTTCTGAGGTTTGCGTTAAGGTTGAGTATATCTGAGCTCCTATGGATACTGCACATCTGTTATCTGTATTAAAGTCCTCATTTAGGTAATGCCCTGGCTCACGGCAGTACTTTGTAGGAACCGTTAAGGCTCTGTGACTCAGCATTACAATCTGCATTTGGCTCAATGCAGGTCCTGTAGATGTTGGTGGGTATTTGCAGTGTTATGTGTTTAGGTAAAGGGCACTTCCTTTCTGCTCACCTGTAAAAACCCCAAGAGTCAAAAAGTCAGACATTATTGGAATGTTTGACCTTTTCTCTGTAGAACATTTAATTATTTGGATAATTACTGCAAATGACTTCTGCAAAAATTTGGAATTTAATAATCTGTCATAAACAGAGCTCACAGAATCAATGTCTAAGGTGTTATATCCACTGCTTACTTCACTGTTCTCTTACATAACAAGGCTATTTCTTTGGCTATTTTTATTCTGACTGACAAATCTATTTATCTTGCGAATAGAATGTACTCACTGAGGAGTATCACACATTTATGCCACATAAAGTAGATATATACATCTAGATTTCAGCTGTGCCAAGCAAAGACTAAAACCCTTGAAATTCTTTGTAATGGATTTTATACTAAATTGCTATCTACCTTATTAACAATAATTTTCTTTTATTCTACTCTACCTTACTATGAAACATGGCAGCTGGTGAGTCACTTACTTGAAACAAGTATGTGCATATCAAGTGTCAGGACACCTAATTCGTGTATGTTTACTGCACGTCAGAATCTCACTAATAAGTGAATCAAGTATAAGAATGGCAGTTCTGGATAATTACTTAAAAAGCAAGTCAGAAATGGCAGCTTCCAAATTCTTGACAAAGCCAAAAAGGAGGATTTCACAGATTTAATAAGTGACCTTGTCATAACATAACATTTTCCTTTCTTGGTGCCTGTGCTGTCAGAACACAACTCTGTTCAGTAGAAATCCTCCTCTGAAGTCTGTAGTGAGCAGACTCTTCTAGAACTGTTGATCTTATGGGTTCCCCAACAGTTTTCCTCCTGCTGACTTTCATGTCATTACAGGAGGAAGTAGTGACATGGAGGTCAGCTAAAGGAACCAGTAAGAGCTGAGTTCTGTGGCTCAAAAACACAAAGACCAGGAATAAAAATACTGCCTGTATACTTCCACAAATGTTCAAATGGCCACAGTGATCCAGTAAGGAGGTCAGGTGGTCAGAAGGATTAGAAGGGTTTCCTTTTCACTCCGGAGGCCTTTGTTAAGTAGTAATAGTGTATAAATAGTATATTAAAAGTCCTTAACATTTTAAGGCCATTGAGCAAGAGAATATGGTCACTGGAGCTTATATTCTACATGTGTGCTTGTAATATTACTGGAAGTAATGCCATTGGTGTAGAGAAAGCAGCAGGAGACCATTCCAGAACAACATTTTGGGGAACTTGTGTTTTCCTGGTGGATACAAAATCGTACCTAATGGTACCAACACAAAAGGGCAAATACAAAATGTGAAATATTGATAAACATCAAAAAAAAAGCATCCAAGAGGTGCTGGGACTTTAATGTAAGTTCATACCAAGTAAAAAAAAAAAAAAAACATGCTCAAATGGAGGAAGAGCCATACCAAAGGATAAAACAATCCAAATTAATTTATTAATTAGTACTAAAAACCAGCAAATGCATTTTAGGGATCAAAGAAACTCCTCCTTAATCAGGGCTGCAGTTAAAATAAGAACCTCGATTGGGCTCAAAATAGAGCTTTCCTGTGTAAATCAGTGCAGGGAAGCTAATTGTTGAATCAGGAGCGTTACTGGCAAACAATATCTGTGTGAGCAATCTGGATTGCTTGTGCGGATACTGCTGGCCAGTAGCTCTCCTGATTCAACAATTGCTGTAGCTTCCCTGCACAGATTCACACAGGAAAGCTTTATTTTGATTTAATTCATGGTTCTTTTTTCAACTTTTTTCTGGTGCTTCATTTGTACATTCCTTTTCACCAAAATGGGTTTAGGGATGAAGATTCCAGGGAATTTTTTTTTAAAAACGGAATTGTGCTTTTCCAAAAAATTTACTATCCTCTCCTATTTTCTATCTTAAATGCAATCTTACATGAAGACAATTATATATTTATATATAATGTTAATGCAGTTCTTCTTTATTTGTTTATTCAATGTTTTAAGGATGTATCTTGGTCTAGTTCTGTAAGGTATATACGTATGATTGCAACTAAAGCACACTATGGAAACGCAGTGGAAACATATTCAAGATGTACGTGTCTGCACTTGTAAAGATAGCCAAATACATAACTGGTAGTTAGCTGTGTGATGTGAGTATAACTGGATTATTAATAATATTTAGGATTTATATAGCACCAACAGTTTGCACAGCACTTTTCAATATAAAGGGAGACAGTACAGCTATAATGCAATAAAATACACAAGGGTTGAGAGGGCCCTGCTCATAGGAGCTTTTAATATAATAGAGTAGTGCAAGTTGTACTAAAGGTAATACCTAAGGGGGATGAGCTGATGGAAGAGGTAAAAGTTCAGTTGTTAGTTGGAGGAAGGATAGGCTATCCTGAAGAGATAAATAGGAGATATTTGGACAGATTGTGGTAGAGAGTTCCAGAGGATGGGAGAGGCCCTGGGCAAGTCTTGGAGATGAGCATAGGAGGAGGAGACAAGAGAGCTACAGAGCAGGAGGTCCTGGGAGGAGCAGATAGGACAGTTTGGGTGATATTTGGACATAATATTGGTGATGTAACTCATGTTGTTGATGGATGGTTTTGTATATTGTTGTTAGTTCTTTAATTAAATTCACTGGGCAATCGAAGCCAGTGGAGGGATTGGCAGAGACTGTTCAGTTGGTAAGGTAGATGAGTCAGGCAGAAATATTTTAGAGATGTTACGTGGGTGAAGTATTTAAAGGGACTGTGTCACTTTGCCATGAATGTAGAGGTAAGAAGGTCTTCTTATACTGACGTCTGCTTGCTTGGTATATTTACGTAGGTGCAGAGGCTCCCAGTCCACACAGAATACCTTTGTTAACTAAAGATATCTGCAAGAAGCATATTGTCTACTGCTAGAAAATGGCATTACTTGATCTCTATGGCCAGTTCCCTTTAATACCTTCTTACAATGTAAAAATGTGTTCTTAAGTTTGTTCATTGCAGAAGTGCACTGCAGATGCAATCTAGCAAACTGCTGTAGTAGCATTTCTGTTACACAATTATCTTTAAGTTTATCTTTATGAATAACTAAACCTGTGTCTTGTCGAACGTGCTTGTTAAAGGCAAAATTATGCAAAAGCATAGAAAATATTCATATCTTTTTAAATAGAATGTAATGCAAACATATTTTGCAGATTTTATAATAGGCCATAATGTTTTCCTATTGCTTGCTCTGCAGAAATAACACATAGATCTATCTATACCATTAACTAGAAAGTCTCCAGTGGTCCATTAAAGACCTAAATGCAAGCTTAGCATACACCTTAAAGGAGGTTTGAAACAAGAGAAAAATATATGCCTTTTCATCACGTAAAGCAGAACATTTGCACGTCCTCTGCATAACCATACATCACAACATAGGGAAATAAAAATACCTCTCTTTAGTTCTAGGTCATCTTTTTATAATTGTCAAAGGAATAAGGTACTGAGAAATGATGAATAATAAGATGAAAATCCTCCTGACATTCAGAGTGCTTAGGTTAACGTTTCTACATACAGACAACTCGCTTGTAAGTTTTCCTACACATATATTCAAAATTGTACCATGATGACACGCTATAGCAATTCAGAGAATAGCATTCTGCTAAAGAGAGAAGGATATAGACACATAATTGCATTTCCATTTCTGTTCCAGTGAAACCTAAACATTTTGGCTTTTCCCTCACTTTCAGTCCTTGTGACAATGGTCACTAAGACAAAAAGAGATGGTGAATTTTTCCACAGAGGACACAGACAGCAAAGAAAAGCCTGAAAGGTTTTTATAGCTCTTCTCTACTCTTAAAGAGGAAGTAAACTCTCCTCTGCAACTTGTACCTATAGGTAAGCCTATGATAAGACTTACCTATAGGTACTGTAAATATCTCCTAAACATGCACCCTTTAGGAGATATTTACTTTGCATGCAGCCAGTGACATCACTGGCACATGCGCTCTGAAATAACGGCCTCTCGGGCCGTTCCTATAGAGCCCTGTGCCGTGAACGTCGGCTCCCGTGCACATTCGTGTGAGTGACGTCATCACAGCTCCAGCCAATCAGATGGCCGGATGCCGCAAACCCAGAAGAAGGGCGACCGAACATGTCACCCGTAAGGGAGGTGAGCGGTCGGCACTGCGGGGCTTCATTCTAAGGTAAGTATTTCATAATGAGCTAGTATGTGATCCATACTAGCTCATTATGTGTTTGTCTTTCAGGTGTTTTTTTTTTTTTTAAATTCTGAGATTTACAACCTCTTTAAAAAAATAAATAAAATACAAAGTTTTGAGATTGGATATACTTTAGAACAATGCATATGGTATTAATTTTCAAACACATAAATACATAACATTGCGTAACCGTGTAGCACATTTTTAAACACATCTACATAAAACTTTGCTTGTGACGTCACCAGCACACTGTGGGTATTAAACTGCACACTGGGAACTAACTACTTTCTCTCAATTCAAATGCATTTGGCCAAGCATACAAGAACCACATCACAACACATAAAAAGAGGTTTTAGTTGTGCTAGAAGTACACCTACGTTTAAAGGCTTTTACTTGCTTAAAAAAAAAAAAAAAAAAACATAAATGTGTACATAAACTTAGATGCTGATGATATAACGGTTATGGAAAAGGATTTATCGCATGGAGCACCATTAATGGAAACGTGCTGACTGCTGAGAAAAATATGTGGGCTTTGATTGCTGACCTTCTCAATATGCTAAATTCTGTACTCTGTACTAAGACTGGAGCAGGCAAAATATGGCAACCAGTCATATCCTATAAAAGTAAAAACGTTGGCGAAGGCGCCTAGCTCTTTCTAAAGATATTAAAACCTGCTGCCCCTTTAATTGTTTAAAACAATAAATAGATATAAAAATGGGTAAAGAGGCGCTGGTGATCTTTTAGCTGGATATAAATATTAGTTGGTTACGTATTTTATAAAAATCATATATAACAAATATATAGACAATATAGTATATGAGACACGTGCATTAAAAAGTATACTTATTAAGGTGCTTATTAATATTAATATTTATGTCCCAAATATTTGATAGTGTATAAATTATATAAATATGGTATTAGTATTTTAGGTGCAACAGACAAAAAAAATGTGCTTATAGTGCATAAACTTAATTAAAGTGCAAATGCTGACCTTGATTTTCCAATAAATTATTAAGTATTATAAAAGTGCTTAATATCTCCACCAATAAGTTATATTCACATATAATAAATAAAGAAAAAAATTATTAGTGCTCAAAAATTTGTGAAGAAAGTCTCTATGATTCTGGATTTTTCATGCAACCAAATTGTGCGTTTTTTGTGATCTTTAATTCTTTCTTTAAAAAGTGCTCCAAGTGCTGGGGTGTGTCACACGTGGCCTCTTACCAGCTTTCCACAGGTCACAAGGACCTCCAGCGCATGTGATCCCTTTAAATTGGGTGGATCAAACCTCTCCTCGATACATAGGAAAAAAGCCTCCAATGGTGAAATATTGTTTATTTGGTAAAAAACACACACTAAGGATAACAATTTGCCTCTTACTCTTTGTTGTGCCCTCCTGGCACTGGGCAATTAAGCAGTATGGGTCACGGGTGTTGGGAAGATATCCTCAGGGGATCTGCAGCTCCCTCATGTATCTCTCTCCCTGTTCCGTTTATGCCGGTCGGCTTGCGTCCCAGCCACTGCCTCGAATGCCTCTGTTAGTTCCGGGTTTAGCATTAACCACAATGCATTTCGCTCATTGTGCGTCATCAGGCGGTCATATCCTAGCTTTCATTTTTGAAGCTTAACTAAACAAGCTGAAGATAAAAGCTGGTTGGGTACTTTGCACAACTGCTCCAGATTTTGTCTGCGCCAGTTTTAGTAAACCCCCCCCCCCCCATCCTGAGTCACTCACTAAGCATGCATGCAGCCAATGTTAAACCAGAATATTACTTTTCAGGTGGGGGAGTTCTTGCTATAATGTGCAAGTATGCACAGATTGCCTCCACCTTATAGCACACTTACACACTAGTGTGCCGTCCTTCAGTGATGCAATGTCTGAGCTTTTCCTTCTTGCTCTGTTGCTGCCACCGACATCTGCTGTCAGTTAATTCTCCGGGTCCAACATCTTCTTGTTCTGCCATTGAGCAGTCACTGTTGATGTACCTTCTGGTCATGCACTCTGAAATGACATCATCCTGGTTCCATTCCCATGCTGCTACTGAGCTAAGGGTTTAAATTGTACTGGCATACAAGACAGCCAGTGTAAAAAGTGCTATATGAAAGAGGAAGAAGTTTTTTTTGGAAGAAGAACCACATAACTCTACCTCTTAGCATTTATAAATGTTGGCTTGTATAAGCAAGGGTGTAGGAACCCACACAAATCTGGGGGGGACAGCATTTTTACTCGCCAGGTATATGCTTTTTCAGTAAACTGCGAGAGAGTGTGTGTGTGTGTGTGCAATACAAACGCATAAACATGAAATATTCCTGACAATGGATATTAAAAGCATTAACATTAAATGACAATGTGGACTGACACACTGACAGAATTTTACAGCTGGACATAGCAAACTTACAGACATGTATTATACATGTTTGCCATGTTCAACTGTAAAGTTCTGTCAGCGGGTCAGTCCACATTGTCATTTTCAGGGGTGTGAGGGTGGTACGAGAAAGGAAATGTGCAGTGGACTCACTGCTCCACTTACCTGCCACCTCTAAAACCGATGTCCCCGGGCCTGCTCCTTGCGTGCTGGCTGTGTCTGGCTCCTCAGCTGCATGCTGCTGCCTCGCCTTACCGGTGACTCCACTGACATTGTCCACACACTCTGGGCCTTCAAATGCATAAAACATGAAACATTTCTGAAACATTGGCCAAATAAAGACATAAACATGAAATATTCATGACAATGGGCATCAGTCACAAATATTTCATGTTTATATATTTGAAGGCCCAGAGCATGCGGACAGCATTAGTGTAGTCACCTGTAAGGTGAGGCAGCAGTACGCAGCAATGGAACCAGACACAGTGAGCCAGCACACAAAAAGCAGGCCCGGGGACATCGGTTTTAGAGGTGGCACTAGTGGAGCAGTTCAGCTCAGCTGTAAAATAAATTCGGTCAGCATGTCAGCCCACTCACTGTGAGTCCATTGCACATTTGCATCTCATACCACCCTCACACCCCTGAAAATGACAATGTGGGCTGACATGCTGAGTATGCTGACAGAATTTCACAGCATTGTTCAGCTGTAAAATTCTTTCAGCTCAGCATGTCAACCACATTGACAATTGTTGGGTGTGAGGGTGGTATGATGCATTGCAAATGTGCAGTGAGTGGACTCACTGCTCCAGTGACTCACCTCCCAGGCAGGCTGAGGCTGCCACCTCTAAGCCGATGCCCCCGGCCTGCTCCTCGTGTCCTGGTGGCTGGCTCAGCCTCAGCTCCTCAGAGTCCTCGTCACACTCCTCTGTGCTGGTGCTGCTGCTTGGCTTGCTGCCAGTGCCTTGCTCTGCCGCCGGCACCTCCTCACTGTCCAGTCCCGGTCCCCGACACACAGTGGACAGACTGCTAGGTAGTCAGTCAGTACTGTCCATGTGACGCCACTCCCGCATGTGCTTTAGGCCTGGCCGCCTAGGCTGGGTGCTTGGTGCGCGCCGCGCACTCTCCCTATGCTGGTGAGACGTCTTGCATGATGCCACTCCACTGTGCACACCCCCCTCCACCCGCCTGCCAGCCTGTGTTTGTAGGACAGAACAGGACCCCCCAAAGACAGGAAAGGACCCCCCAGGATAAGACAGGACCCCCCAAGGAACAGGACTCCCAAGTACAGGACAGGACCCCCCAAGGAACAGGACCCCCCAAGGAACAGGACCCCCCAAGGAACAGGACAGGACCCCCCAGGGACAGGACCCCCCAGGACAGGACCCCCCAGGACAGGACATGACCCTCCAGGACAGGACCCCCAGGAACAGGACAGGACACCCCCCAGGAACAGGACATGACCCTCCAGGACAGGACCCCCAGGACAGGACCCCCCCAGGAACAGGCCAGGACCCCCCCAGGAACAGGACAGGACCCCCCAGGAACAGGGCGGGACCCTCCAGGACAGGACCCCCCAGGAACAGGACAGGACCCCCCAGGAACAGGACAGGACCCCCCAAGGAACAGGACCCCCAAGGACAGGACAGGACCCCCCAAGGAACAGGACCCCCTAAGGAACAGGACAGGACCCCCAAGGAACAGGACAGGACCCCCAAGGAACAGGACAGGACCCCCAAGGAACAGGACAGGACCCCCCCAGGAACAGGACCGGACCCCCCCCCAGGAACAGGACCGGACCCCCCCCAGGAACAGGACAGGACCCCCCCCCAGGAAAAGGACCGGACCCCCAAGGAACAGGACAGGACCCCCCCCCCAGGAACAGGACCGGACCCCCCCCAGGAAAAGGACCGGACCCCCAGGACAGGACCCCCAGGACAGGACATGACCCTCCAGGACAGGACCCCCAGGAACAGGACAGGACCCCCCAGGAACAGGACAGGACCCCCCAGGAACAGGACAGGACCCCCCCAGGAACAGGGCCGGACCCCCAGGACATGACCCCCCAGGAACAGGACAGGACCCCCCAGGAACAGGACAGGACCCCCCAGGAACAGGACAGGACCCCCCGGAACAGGACAGGACCCCCCAGGAACAGGACAGGACCCTCCAGGAACAGGACAGGACCCCCCAGGATAAGACAGGACCCCCCAAGGAACAGGACTCCCAAGGACAGGACAGGACCCCCCAAGGAACAGGACCCCCCAAGGAACAGGACCCCCCAAGGACAGGACCCCCCAGGACAGGACATGACCCTCCAGGACAGGACCCCCCAGGAACAGGACAGGACACCCCCCAGGAACAGGACATGACCCTCCAGGACAGGACCCCCAGGACAGGACCCCCCCAGGAACAGGCCAGGACCCCCCCAGGAACAGGACAGGACCCCCCAGGAACAGGGCGGGACCCTCCAGGACAGGACCCCCCAGGAACAGGACAGGACCCCCCAGGAACAGGACAGGACCCCCCAAGGAACAGGACCCCCAAGGACAGGACAGGACCCCCCAAGGAACAGGACCCCCTAAGGAACAGGACAGGACCCCCAAGGAACAGGACAGGACCCCCAAGGAACAGGACAGGACCCCCAAGGAACAGGACAGGACCCCCCCCAGGAACAGGACCGGACCCCCCCCCAGGAACAGGACCGGACCCCCCCCCCAGGAACAGGACAGGACCCCCCCAGGAAAAGGACCGGACCCCCAAGAAACAGGACAGGACCCCCCCCAGGAACAGGACCGGACCCCCCCCAGGAAAAGGACCGGACCCCCAGGACAGGACCCCCCAGGACAGGACATGACCCTCCAGGACAGGACCCCCAGGAACAGGACAGGACCCCCCAGGAACAGGACAGGACCCCCCCAGGAACAGGGCCGGACCCCCAGGACATGACCCCCCAGGAACAGGACAGGACCCCACAGGAACAGGACAGGACCCCCCGGAACAGGACAGGACCCCCCAGGAACAGGACAGGACCCTCCAGGAACAGGACAGGACCCTCCAGGACAGGACCCCCAGGAACAGGACAGGACACCCAGGAACAGGACAGGACCCCCCAGGAACAGGACAGGACCCCCCAGGAACAGGACCCCCCAGGACAGGACATGACCCTCCAGGACAGGACCCCCAGGAACAGGACAGGACCCCCCCCAGGAACAGGACCGGACCCCCAGGACATGACCCTCCAGGACAGGACATGACCCCCCAGGAACAGGACAAGACCCCCCAGGAACAGGACAGGACCCCCAGGACAGGACATGACCCTCCAGGACAGGACCCCCAGGAACAGGACAGGACCCCCCAGGAACAGGACAGGACCCCCCCCCAGGAACAGGGCCGGACCCCCAGGACAGGACATGACCCTCCAGGACAGGACCCCCCCAGGAACAGGACAGGACCCCCCCCCAGGAACAGGACAGGACCCCCCCAGGAACAGGACCCCCCAGGAACAGGACAGGACCGGACCCCCCAGGAACAGGACAGGACCCCCACTGACCTAAATGGATGTATTTGGATGATGACGGTCCCGGCCTGCAGGCTGCTCCATCCTCGACTCGTGTGTGTCCTGTGACTGTCGTGTCTTCCTCCTCTCCTCTGCTGGCTCCTCTGTCCTTTCACACAGCGCAGGCGCCCGCTCTCCCTCAACGTCACCCTGCGCACCGCGCTGTCTGCTGCTAGGCTGGGCGAGTGGGCGGGCCTGACACGCCTCCATGGGGAACGCCCTCCTGCTGTGTCGGTCGCCTGGCACTCAGTCCTTCCTCCTTTCTTCGTAGTTCTTCCTTTTAGCGCCGCTGCGCCAGTGCAAACTGGGGGGGATTTCACCATTCCTGTCCCCCCCGCATTATTTCCTGGGGGGGATGTGTCCCCCCCGTCCCCACCGGTTCCTACGCCCATGTGTATAAGCATGTGGCTACAGCATTTAGCTGATTCTGATGACATACTTATAATTGTTTAAATAGTTGTAAATAAAACTGAGGGTCGTTTTTATTCAATAAATATATCTCTCATTATACTTTAATCTACGGATAAATTCAGTAAAGGAGTGGTATTTTTCAAAGAAGAACCTAGTTATATTATTAATAGCTGTAATAGCAGTTTTCCTATGAAAAAGCAGTGCTCTAATCCCAGCATGCCCCTAGGTGTGTAGACAGCTGGAGACCCAGTACAGCCTCCCCTGCACTTGTCTACATGCGTATATAAATTGGTCTATTTAATATACAGGCTGTGGCTGGCTCACAGATTTCTTCTCTTTACCGAACTGTCAGTTTGAACATTATATTACCAAGTGGCCCTAGCAGGGAACAGACAGCCAAATCACTAGGCATTTCAGTGTAAATTATGTAGTCCAATCCCTATCGTCTAGTGAAAACCTAAAGGACCTGCTTGGAAATAAATTGAAACATTTTGTGATCCTGGTTGGGAAATATACTTCCCAATTCCCAGACTCCAGTAGACCAACTTACTCAAAATGAGTGCTGCAGTGCTGTTCTCTCTCTTGTGTGATGTTTAATTTTACAAGAAATAGTTTTTGGCATGGGACAGCAATACAAAAGTGGTTGGTATTCTTTTCACCCAGATATCTGCCATGTTGCCTGTCTTGCTGAAAGAATAGACAACAGAAGGAATGCTTATTGATTTATTGCTGTAATGGCTCAGCAATAGCAGTCTATGGAGTAGCTGTATAAAAAAATAAGTATCTTACCAAAGTGAGTACACCCCTCACATTTTTGTAAATATTTTATTACATCTTTTCATGTGACAACACGGAAGCAATTACACTTAGCTCTGGGTGTGAGTGTCAGCGCTGCTGTTAGTGACCAAAATATAATAAATAATTTGATAAACAATCATCTAAAATAATATGTGTTCAATGTGTGCAAACTGTGCAAATGTATATCCATATGTCCCTAAATATACAGTCAGGTCCATAAATATTGGGACATCGACACAATTCTAATCTTTTTGGCTCTATACACCACCACAATGGATTTGAAATGAAACAAACAAGATGTGCTTTAACTGCAGACTTTCAGCTTTAATTTGAGGGTATTTACATCCAAATCAGGTGAAAGGTGTAGGAATTACAACAGTTTGTATTTATGCCTCCCACTTTTTAAGGGACCAAAAGTAATGGGACAGTTGACTGCTCAGCTGTTCCATGGCCAGGTGTGTGTTATTCCCTCATTATCCCATTTACAAGGAGCAGATAAAAGGTTCAGAGTTAATTTCAAGCGTGCTATTTGCATTTGGAATCTGTTGCTGTCAACTCTCAATATGAGATCCAAAGAGCTGTCACTATCAGTGAAGCAAGCCATCATTAGGTTGGAAAAACAAAACAAACCCATCAGAGAGATAGCAAAAACATTAGGTGTGGCCAAATCAACTGTCTGGAACATCCTTAAAAAGAAAGAATGCACCGGTGAGATCAGCAACACCAAAAGACCCGGAAGACCATGGAAAACAACTGTGGTGGATGACCGAAGAATTCTTTCCCTGGTGAAGAAACACCCTTCACAACAGTTGGCCAGATCAAGAACACTCTCCAGGAGGTAGGTGTATGTGTGTCAAAGTCAACAATCAAGAGAAGACTTCACCAGATATACAGAGGGTTCACCACAAGATGTAAACCATTGGTGAGCCTCAAAAATAGGAAGGCCAGATTAGAGTTTGCCAAACAACATCTAAAAAAGCCTTCACAGTTCTGAAACAACATCCTATGGACAGATGAGACCAAGATCAACTTGTACCAGAGTGATGGGAAGAGAAGAGTTATGGAGAAGGAAAGGAACTGCTCATGATTCAAAGCATACCACCTCATCAGTGAAGCATGGTGGTGGTAGTGTCATGGCGTGGGCATGTATGGCTGCCAATGGAACTGGTTCTCTTGTATTTATTGATGATGTGACTTCTGACAAAAGCAGCAGGATGAATTCTGAAGTATTTCGGGCAATATTATCTGCTCATATTCAGCCAAATGCTTCAGATCTCATTGGACGGCGCTTCACAGTGCAGATGGACAATGATCCGAAGCATATTGCGAAAGCAACCAAAGATTTTGTTAAGGGAAAGAAGTGGAATGTTATGCAATGAGCATGCATTTCACTTGATGAAGACAAAACTGAAGGGAAAATTCCCCAAGAACAAGCAGGAACTGAAGACAGTTGCAGTAGAGGCCTGGCAGAGCATCACCAGGGATGAAACCCAGTGTCTGGTGATGTCTATGCCTTCCAAACTTTAGGCTGTAATTGACTGCAAAGGATTTACAACCAAGTATTAAAAAGTGAAAGTTTGATTTATGATTGCTAATCTGTCCCATTACTTTTGGTCCCTTAAAAAGTGGGAGGCACATATACAAACTGTTGTAATTCCTACACCGTTCACCTGATTTGGATGTAAATACCCTCAAATTAAAGCTGAAAGTCTGCAGTTAAAGCACACTTTGTTTGTTTCATTTCAAATCCATTGTGGTGGTGTATAGAGCCAAAAATATTAGAATTGTGTCAATGTCCCAATATTTATGGACCTGACTGTAAATGTCCTTATGAATATCCTTCAAATATGACTAACAAATTGCTGGGTATGAGTGTCAGCATTGCCACTGGTAATCAAAATAAATAAATAAATAATTTTTAATATATGCTGTTAAAGTGCTCCATGCAATACTGTGCAAATATATTCATATACCAATCAATATCAATGTTCTTATGCAAAATGAATGACCTTCGAATACAGTTCCAATATGATAATTCCAATATCTGCAATGGTGGTGACAAAGTGTTGCAGTGCTCCACTCCAAATCAAAAGTGCTCGTGCTCCCCTTTTGTTAATCCACTAACCAGAACATGGAGTAGAAATGGCTTGTGTAGTAATATAAAGAAGCCTTATTCAGTATCCTCTTCCAAGCAGGCTATCCTATAACTGCTGTGTCCCCAATCTCCTCAATGTGGGCGGTATGTCCTGCTACGGCTGGTGTTGCTGGCCAGAATCCTCCTCATTAATATATAAGAATGATATCCGCCATGGTGAAGTATGTAAAAAACGCTTTATTCAATCAAAATATATACACTTACATTTAAAATCAAGATGAACAGCAAAATTGCGGCACGGTGGTTCTACTTCCTGTACCGTGCGCTCCAGACGCTTCTGATTTGCTCTTTTTGCAATTACACTTAGCTACAATGTACAGTAGTGAGTGTACAGCTTGTATAACAGTGTAAATTTGCTGTCCCCTCAAAATAACTCAACACACAGCCATTAATGTCTAAACCACTGGCAACAAAAGTGAGTACACCCCTAAGTGAACATGTCCAAATTAGGCCCAAAGTGTCAATATTTTGTGTGGCCAACATTATTTCCCAGTACTGCCTTAACTCTCTTGGGCATGGAATTCACCAGAGCTTCACAGGTTGCCACTGGAGTCCTCTTCCACTCCTACATGATGACATCATGAAGCTGGTGGATGTTAGAGACCTTGCACTCCTCCACCACAAACAGGGGACGTGAGATCACAATACGCCACTTCTGGTTTCCTGGAACGCAGGTGGAACGCGGAAGCTGAGTCCCCTGTTTGTAAGCGCGGTTCCAGAACTAGGACCTTATACGGGATCATTGTGGATTACTTTAATGTGAGTGTACTTTATTTTTCAATAAATTAAATAATACCTACTACACCATTAGAGTTTCTTTGCTGTCTCTCTCAACCCATTTATGCCTGTCTGAATTGTTGAGTGTGCCATAGACACCTGTGGATTGGATGTAAGGAGGATCGCCCAGTTGTTGTTACTGACTGATTTGACTGCCTGTAATAGGGGTCAAATCTTTCTGGTAAGCAGACTCTGTGTGCACTTAGCCCTGGTGGAAGTAATCTGGTGAAGGCTGCACCTACCTGCATGAATAGGGGTGCTCTTGCACAAGGAAAGAAAATCATTTGTCACTTACAGATTGGAATTTTCCTCCCCTTTTTTTTCCTTTTATCACAGTAAAAAGACTCACAATTATTCATGTGTTTTTTGATTTAATTAGGATTTGGAACCATTTTATATACAGTATTGATTTTCAGTCACGCTATGTATGTTTTCTGTTGTGTGCCACTTATTTGAGTGTGGTTACCTCACTTCTTTTTGCACTATAAGTGTTTAAGGGGGGGCTGGGGGTAGCTGACATTGGAAGATTTTTTCACCTTAGTTAAGAGAATGCATTAGGGTAAAAATCATGGAACTATGCCTTTAGAACTGCTTTAAACATGTTGGATATACACCTCTACAAACCATAAACATAACTCAGCAGCTCAATGAGCCAATCTAGTGTTTACTCTTTTTTTCGCAAATTTCGCCAAGAGTAAAATCGGTAAGTTTGTGATGAAATTTATTTCACCAAAATCACCATGCTCATTCTGAATTGGGACCACAGGCTTTACTTGAACTTTGAAGTGCCTAGGGAATCTGTGCATGTTTGGTAAAGATAATTTATTTCAAGGGTCACACAAGTATGTAGTAACTATAGGTAATCTATTCTAAACTTCTTTTTATGTTGAAATCAGATGTGCATTTATATTCCATCATTACAGCAGAGGATGAAAGCTTGCAGAAAAATGGCCATAGAAGAACTGGGAATGCTCGAGGCATTTCCTGCCCTTCACTTTGCTAAAGGCAAAAAACACAGAAGGTCTTCTCATTAATGAAATAAAACAGAGATATGTTCAAATAGCTAATAACATCTGATTTCTGTAAAATATGCAGTTCCTAAATAGAAATACAAATATATTATGTATCTCCCCTCCCTTTATAATGACATTGTCCACTTTACATGCAGCCCTGTTTTTACATGCACAGAAACAGTAGAGAATGAGGAAAGCGTGGAGTTTGAGTGTCATGCTTTAAATTTAAGGACCAAAATGCCATTATTTTCTTTCATTTTTTTTTTCTAAAAGAGGTTTTTCCTACATTAATTTATAAGTGTGCACAGTTCAGTATTAGATTGGAGCGTGAGAGATATTCTGATGTTCAGAACGTTCCCAAACCCCTATATATGGCTGCACTCAATGGAGCCCAAACAGGATCCCCAGCTTTTGTTTTTAAGACTTATTGAGCCCTACTAGTAATGTTGCTGACATTTTCTTCTGTGCTTGTCTGTTTGGTCCAACATAGTGCAATAGATCTGTTGTAACACATCATTTTTGCCAGGCTAGGAGAACAACCCCTTAGAGGGCTTTCTTTTGGAGGCCATCTTTACATTTGGGACTTTAACCTTATTTTTTAACTTGCAGTTTTGCCTACATACAATGATTTGTGGCCTTGTTTTTATCAATTTGACTCTGGAAACTGTACCCAAAATAAAAGCAATTAGTATTAACTTCCTGAAGCTGATTTTTTTACCATTAACAACTTTCCATGACTTGCTCTACACAGTATCTCTGTGTGGAGTCAGCAATATTGGTGGAGGCAGGGCTTTGCCTCCTCATGTTAGAGTCTGCAACAAGGAGCAGTACAGTAGTGACATCTCAAGTCTCCCCACATTTCCTGAGACTAGGAGTCAGTGGCAGCATTGCCTTTGATTTTACACTACATACATATTTACAGCAATGAAGCTGTAGCCACTTTTAGATGTTCGCTAACATAGCAAATCTTCACCTTTTTAGTTTTGATCTACTTTAACCAGTCCGAGCTGCCCACCGCATATATACTGTGGCAGGGCGGCCCTCCTGCATGAACCGACATAGGGCTACGTCGGTCACGCGCCAGCAGCTAGGGGGAGCACGCTCCGCCGGCGGTGCGCTCCTGCCCCCACTCGGCAGCGGGGACTCTGATGCACGGGGCAGGTGGCTCCGATTGCTGCCTGACTCCCCAATTGCTCCCAGCTGAGAGAGAAGAATGGTCAGCTATTGTAAACATAGCCAACCATTCTTCTCTCTGGAATGATTACAGAGCTCCTGTGATCCTTCTATGTATGAACACAGGTTTTTATGGTCATTCCATAAGCCATGCCCCCTTACAGTTAGAATCACTCTCCTAGGAACACATTTAGCCTATTGATCACCCACAGTGTTAACCCCTTACCTGCCAGTGTCATTATTACAATAGCAGTGCATATTTTTACTCTAGTAATGTCACTGGACCCCCCAAAAGTGTCAAAAAAGTCAGGTAGGGGTCCGATATGTCCGCCGCAATGTTGCAGTCCCGCAAAAAAAATCGCAGATCGTCGCTATTACTAGTAAAAAAAAAAAAAAAAGAAAAATCACATAAATCTTTCCCCTAGTTGATAGACGCAATAACTTTTCTGCAAACCAATCAGAATACACTTATTGCTATTTAATAAAAAAGGTGATCAAATACCACCAAAAGAAAGCCCTATTTATGGGGAAAAAAAGAACATACATATTATTTGGGTACAGCGTCGCACGACTGCGCAATTGTCCATTAAAAAAACACAGTGGCGAATCGCAAATATGGCCTGGTCTTTAAGCGGGAAAATCTTCCGGTCCAGAAGTGGTTAAGACACGTTCTTCTAATCTTGGCCTTCTTTTTAGTGTCAGGGCTGGGACAGATAGCAACACTGCTACTTTAAATATATAGAGAGCATGTATGAACTGTTATTATTCAGGAGCACAGTTCATACATCACCCAGAACATGTAATAACAAATGTAATAAAAGTCTGATACATAAGCTATAATGATAAGTTGCCTGCAAGTGTTAAGTAATGACTTGGCTGTTGTAAAACATCAGAACAGGAGATATCAATCACTTATTGCTTACGACTTTCCCCCCTCATATATTCAGCTTGAGCTGCAAACAGAAATAAGGAATCATAGGGGACCATAGCAAAGGGCTACACTGCCCTTTCAGAGTAAACACATTTCGCCTCATTATATGCAGCTGCCTTTCAGAACTATGCCCAAATTAAACAGAAATACGCACATTTTCCTCATTCCCTAAATAAAGAACACAGGAGAGGAATAGTGCGATTTGACTCTTTGCATCTGTCTACTACATTGTTCATCCCTCTCTACACACCCCTTTCCTTTGCAATTTTCATTTTTTGACAACACAACTGGTCCACTTTGATTAAAAAAAAAAACAAATGTACCATCCTAAAACATGATGGATGTGTGATTTCTAGAGCCACATTAATACGCATTAACATTACAGGGAGCTTAAAAAAAAAAAAACGAACGCTCAGCAGAAGGGCTTTTCGGGTGCCACTTCTGCTGCCAAAAATGATGGATCACCAAGAAATCAATGTGATCTCAAATGCTTAGGTCTGTGAAGTTCATGACCTGGGCCAATAAACAGCCAACATTGCCCTCACTCAGCACTACAACCTTTACTTCTCTTCAGCATTTCGAGATAAATGCTGTGACTGGTTCTGAATAACATCCAAAGACCATTCAACAATATGCTGAGCATTAGCCACTATGCATTAGTGCTCTACGCTCACACCTCCAAGATGTCTGCAGCTCATTACTGGAAAGCTATAGGCCTAAATTGACAAAGTGCTATCATTGTCCCCACACAGCATTATACCCATTGCTTATTAAACATGTTTTCATTTACTAAGAGCTTTCCAACTGCAAGGGTTGATAAATCTGTAGAAATGTAATATGCATATATATAAATGTACAGTATGTATATAATTGATGTCATTGTTCTATGGTGAGAATAACAGGGCTTTTTTTCTCAGAAAATAGGTGCAGGAACTCAACCACGGTCCCCCCAAATCCCCCTCCACCCACACACACATACCCAAAGCCACATCAAATAGTGGCTGTGGTCAAATTTCACTAACACTGGAAGGGTCTTAAAGGGGTATTAAATACCAGGAGTGCATTACATACAGAGTACAGGGGTGCGCTATGTGCAGAGTTTGAGGATGCATTATGTACAGAGTGCAGAGTTCAGTTGTTCGCTGCATACAGATTGCAGAGTTCAGGGGTGCGCAACACACAGAGTGCAGAGTTCAGCCTTGTTCCATAGCTGTTTACTTCTGCATTTCGTAACCACATCTCACTTTCACCCCTCTTCAGCTATAAACTCTGCATGCAACCCCCCCCCCTCCATATCCTATATTCTCCCTCCCCCCCTCCTTAAAAGCTCCACCATCTTCCACCTAACTTTTGTTGTTGCATAAGCTGAAGCACCCAGCCAGCTCTTGTACCTCCCCGCACACTGTAAGTGGGTCCACCTCTCTCACTTGCAGGGAGATCATTGAATGGGGGTATCTGCATCTGCGCTGTACCACAGGCACCTGCATCTCCCTTGTCCCCATCCTGCACTTAGTGCGAGGTGGGAGCCACTCAGGAGATCAGATCTATGGGAGCCATTTGGGAGACAAGCTGTCACCTGTAAACACAAAAGCTGGATTTCTGTATTTACAAGTGATAGTGGTGAGCAGGGAACAGAGGACCTGAGCCAGAGGTGATGGAACTGAGTTCCACCAAGTTCCAGCTGAAAAAAAGCCCTTGAGAATAAAGATATATATATATTATTCAATTGTCAGAAACCCAGCCCTGCCATTAGCATGTTTAGGGAAACTGAACCTAAAACTATTACATTTTTTTAATGTATGTGAAGCTGCTTTAGCATTTATACTGCACATGACGTGTAAAAATGTCACTGCATTATAGGGTTTGCTTCATTGTAATGTTGTTACACATAATAATATTGAACCAACAAAAAATTCAACCTCCTGCTCCATACACTATGTCAGGTTGAGTGTATAAACATCTTTACATAAGACAAACCATGTAACGGACCGTTTCAGCAGATGAGGGGTTAAAATCCGTCTAGGCGATATGCCCCTTTTTGAGAGACGGGCACAGCTACTTGCAGGACACCAAACTCCCGAAATGCATACAAAATAGCACTCCAACCTGGAACCTCACGAATAGCTGCTAGCAGACGAACAGGAGAAGCATACATCAGCTTACACTCCTAGCAATCAGTCTCCAGCAGCATACAGTGAATAACCCCAAGAACGAGACAAAGCTCCGTGTGGAAGGTCAAGCAGTGGTATGTTTATTGAGGGCTACCTGCCCCCATATTTATACAGGTCTCCCACCTGGTGGACACTCCAACACAAACAGACATGTATCACATTACAGACTCCCAGAAGCAAAACATCCCCACAATGCATCCTGGCTTCCTCCCTTAGTAGACAGCCAGGTGAGCTCATTAACATGTTTATCAATAGTCTCAGTTAATCAGTAGACATTCTTTAGGAGGGGGCTGCTGGAAACAACCCCCCCCCCCCCTCTCTGCAGCTAAAACTAGTTTCCACAGAGACCTCCATTAGCCGCATGGTTAGAGAAACACAAAAAGACACAAAAATGCATAACTCCCAATCTACTGAACAGAACCCCATATTCAACCCATCCCCAGATAGCCTGGATCTGAGCGCTCAACATATCCAAACAGCGCTCGGATGCCACAAACACAGTCACATCCCAAAGGGGTTTACGTTTAGCATGGGCTGATGAGAGGGTCCATAGTCATATTGCAGGAGGCGAGCAACCAGGCTTCTCCAACGCCCAGTGGCGAGATTGGTCTCGTCACATTTCTCCCCTTTTCCAAACAGACTAACAGGGTATCTGACCTTCTGCCGGTCAGTGCCCTTGTTAGTCCAGCAGCCTACCCACAAAACAGAAACAGCAGTACAGCCCACCCAAAAGAACTGGTTACTACACCTGGATAGAAGAGAAATTTGTCCATGTCCAGGTGCCTCACCTTGGCTGTGTGGGGGACTGGTAGATTGCCTTGGTGGGTTGCTGAGTGGGCAGAGACCAGCGGTACTCTGCCCTGTTGCGAGCGCTACCACGGAAGTAGCCTGGTTGGAGCCTGGTTGTTGGAGGGGGAGACCGACTGTCTCCCCTTTAGATACACCACCATACTGCGGTAGGGAGAGACCGACTGTCTCCCCTTTAGATAACCCACCATGCTGCTGTGGGGGAAGACCGACTGTCTCCCCTTTGGCTAAACAGCCCTGTTGTTGTGGGATGGAGACTGGGCTCCCAATTCCCAACAAAATATTCTGCCGCTGTGGGATGGAGACTGGGCTCCCAATTCCCAATAAAATACTCTGCCGCTGTGGAATGGAGACTGGGCTCCCAATTCCCAATGAATCCATCTGCTGCTGGGGGACAGGACCAACTGTGTCTGCCCCCTGTAATTCAGCCTGCCGCTGGGGAATGGAGACTGGGCTCCCAATTCCCTGCACTTCACTCGGCTGCTCTGGGATGGAGACTGGGCTCCCAATTCCCAACAAATCAATCTGCTCATGGGGAAAGGGGGTAACAAGCTCCTCTCCCAAATATACTTCCAGCCCCTGGGGAGGGAGACCGACTGTCTCTGCTCCCAATACAGTATCCACGGAAGTAGCCTGGTTGTTGGAGGGGGAGACCGACTGTCTCCCCTTTAGATACACCACCATACTGCGGTAGGGAGAGACCGACTGTCTCCCCTTTAGATAACCAACCATGCTGCTGTGGGGGAAGACCGACTGTCTCCCCTTTGGCTAAACAGCCCTGTTGTTGTGGGATGGAGACTGGGCTCCCAATTCCCAACAAAATATTCTGCCGCTGTGGGATGGAGACTGGGCTCCCAATTCCCAATAAAATACTCTGCCGCTGTGGAATGGAGACTGGGCTCCCAATTCCCAATGAATCCATCTGCTGCTGGGGGACAGGACCAACTGTGTCTGCCCCCTGTAACTCAGCCTGCCGCTGGGGAATGGAGACTGGGCTCCCAATTCCCAAAAAATCAATCTGCTCATGGGGAGAGGGGGTAACAAGCTCCTCTCCCAAATATACTTCCAGCCCCTGGGGAGGGAGACCGACTGTCTCTGCTCCCAATACAGTGTCCTGTTGCTGGGGAAAGGAGACTAGGCTCTCTGTTTCCTGCAGGACACTCTGCTGCTGTGGGATGGAGACTGGGTTCTCCTCTTCCCTTAACTGTACCTGCCGCTGGAGTTCCTCCCAACATGCCAGCTGGCCCTCTCTCTCTGCCCTGTCTAGCAGAGTCCCGAACACTAAGTTCTTCACGAACTGCTTGGATCTCTCCAGTGGATTGGGTCCGAAGAAGCTCAGACGTAACCACACCATACGGTCATATTCTTTCAGAGAATATCTGTACTCCACTGCTGGTTCCATCCTGTTGCTTTAAGGGTTGCTGTACTGAGACATGCGTTGCCCCCAACTTGTAAATCCACAGAATGGTGTCTCCTGTAGCTGTCCTTCTGGCTGTAGGAACAATCACGCCGCTTGCCACCAAATGTAACGGACCGTTTCAGCAGACAAGGGGTTAAAATCCGTCTAGGCGATATGCCCCTTTGTGAGAGACGGGCACAGCTACTTGCAGGACACCAAACTCCCGAACTGCATACAAAATAGCACTCCAACCTGGAACCTCACGAATAGCTGCTAGCAGACGAACAGGAGAAGCATACATCAGCTTACACTCCTAGCAATCAGTCTCCAGCAGCATACAGTGAATCCCCCCAAGAACGAGTCAAAGCTCCGTGTGGAAGGTCAAGCAGTGGTATGTTTATTGAGGGCTACCTGCCCCCGTATTTATACAGGTCTCCCACCTGGTGGACACTCCCCTAGGGGACCAAATGGAAGACTGTAACACAAACAGACATGTATCACATTACAGACTCCCAGAAGCAAAACATCCCCACAATGCATCCTGGCTTCCTCCCTTAGTAGACAGCCAGGTGAGCTCATTAACATGTTTATCAATAGTCTCAGTTAATCAGTAGACATTCCTCAGGAGGGGGCTGCTGGAAACAACCCCCCCCCCTCTCTCTGCAGCTAAAACTAGTTTCCACAGAGACCTCCATTAGCCGCATGGTTAGAGAAACACAAAAAGACACAAAAATGCATAACTCCCAATCTACTGAACAGAACCCCATATTCAACCCATCCCCAGATAGCCTGGATCTGAGCGCTCAACATATCCAAACAGCGCTCGGATGCCACAAACACAGTCACATCCCAAAGGGGTTTACGTTTAGCATGGGCTGATGAGAGGGTCCATAGTCATATTGCAGGAGGCGAGCAACCAGGCTTCTCCAACGCCCAGTGGCGAGATTGGTCTCGTCACAAACCAGATCCTAGTTCTTAAGAAAGAAACCTTTAACTACATTCAGGAGGGCCTTTTTTTTTCAATATGAAGCTGAGCTTCAGAACAAGATCCGTGACCCTAGATTAGCAGGAGGAAAGTTCAAAACTAGTATTAGAAGTATTTTTAACAAAAGAGTAGTTAATGCTTGAGATTGGAATTTGCCTGAATTATTTCAAATTTTTCATTAATTTTGGGGAAGCAACACCCATTTCCTTTCATTTCTGTATGTCATGTACAACATTGGGATTTATTTACTAAAGCTGGAGCGGGCAACATTACTCACAATTCTGCAGGGAAACCAATCAACTTCCAGGTTTTATTGCTAAAGCTTAATTAAACAAGCTGAGGTTAGAAACTGACTAGTTCCTCTGCAGAATTGTGGTTCATTTTGCTCTCTCTAGCTTTAGTAAAGAAACCCCATTGTGTCTAGAATGCAGGGGTCAGCAGGTGCAGTGACTACAGATGGCTACACCACGGCACTATAATTCAGATACGCTTTGTGACCGATGTGTCTATCAGGATAAAGGGTCAATCACAATGGTCCTTTACCATGTGATCAGCTGTATCCAATTACAGCTGGTCACATGTAAACAGACTTGCAGGTTATCGGCAGTCCTTTCCTCACGCGCTGTCTGTGTGAGGAAAGAAGTGCCAATAATCAGCACGGCTGTCAGCACACTGTTTACACTGATAATCAAGGCACTGATTATCAATGCAGCCCCATTAATGCCAATCAGTGCCCAAAGGTGCAGTTTATCAGTGCCCAACAGTGCCGCCCTTTAGTGCTGCCTATCAGTGCAGCCTCATCAGTGCCCATCAGTGCAGCTTATCAGTGCCCATTAGTGCCGCCTCATCAGTGCCCATCAGTGCTTCCTCATCAGTGCAGCCTCATCAGTGCTCATCAGTGCTTTGTCATCAGTGCAGCCTCATTAGTGGCCATTAGTGCAGCCTCATCAGTGCAGCTTCATCAGTGCACATCAGTGAAGAAGAAAAGTTACTTATTTGCAAAATGTTCTAACAGTAAAGAAGAAAAACTTTTTTTTTCAGAATGTTTCTATCTTTTTTTGTTCGTTAGCTAAAATAAAAAAAAAAACAGTACTGAATAAATACCTCCAAATGAAAACTCTATATGTCTAAAAAAAAGATAACATTTTCATATGGGTACAGTGATGCATGACCGTGCACTGAAAGCTGGAAATTGGTTTGGGCAGGGAGGGGGTGAAAGAGCCCAGTTTTGAAGTGCTTAATATTATGTAACATGTGCTCTTTAATTGGTGATTAGTGGGAGCAAGGTATGTTCCAGTATTGGTGGTCAGTAGGAGGAAGAATGCCCAAGCATTGGTAATTGGGGGAGCATAAGATGCCCTTATATTGCCAATGGGAAGGAGAATAGGCTGCCGTCAATGGACAGCAGGAGGAATGCTGACCAGTTTGTGGTGGTCACGGGGAAGAAGAATGACCTGGTGTCATTGATTAGTGAGAGAAGAGTACCATAGTATTGGTGTTCATTGGATGAAAAATTACCCTGGCATTTGTATCAAATGGTTCATTTCCCCCCCTACCATTGGAGTCAGTGGTACCTCAGACAGCTTTGTGTCATTGGTGCTCAGTGTCCCTTGCCACCAACTCCTGTCTCCCAGATTTACGAAAGTGGCACCATAAATCTGAGGCTGGATTTGGCAAAGATTGCTTCATTACCTGACAATGGGGTATGACTATGACCCAGGACACTCTAATGGGATCAAGGATGGTTGGGAAGGGTATTTAACCCTTAGCAACCAAATAAAAATAACAGCTTAAAGTGATTTGCTAAGTCTTGTTTTTTTTTTTTCTATTAAAATAAAAAACATATACTTACCTCCTCTGTGCAGTTAGTTTTGCACAGAGCAGCCCAGATCCTCCCCTTCTCGGGTCCCTGGCTGGAGCCCCTGGCCCCTCCTTCCTGTTGCGTGCCCCCACACCAGGCAGCTTGCTATGGGAGCACCTGAGCCAAGCTGCAGCTCTGTGTGTCCATTCAGACACAGAGCTGCCGCTCGGCCTGGCCCCCCTCTCTCTCCTGATTGGCTAACTGAGTTTGATTGACAGCAGTGGGAGCCAATGGTGCTGCTGTCTCATTAATAAGGAGAGGAGCCCCGGGCAGCCGAGACATGCCTGCAACTCTAGATGGACCTCAGATGAGTATTAGGGGGGCTGCTGCACACAGAAGGCTTTTTATCCTAATGCAATGAATGCATTAAGATAAAAAAAAAACCTTCTGACTTTACAACCTCTTTAACTGATTTGACTACAGGCAGGTCTGTCTGATGAATATAGGTTACTTGACATTGCAAATCATTTAAAGCATCATTGAAGATGGTTGTGAAGGCAAGACATTTTTACTTTGCATGCAGAACCCTGGATTAAGGTAAAAACTGTCCCAGCGTTTGTATTGCCTCCCTCCACTTCTAAATACTTGCCAGCGCTGTGCCCATCTTTAACAGCTCTCTTCTCTCTCCCTGCATTTAAAGGACACAGAAGCAGCAGCAGGAGCCATTTACTCCTGCTTTCAATCAAATCCTATGGGGAGGGAGTGGGGGCAAAGCTGAGCCATGCTGTGTGTGTCTTTGGACGTACACAGCCCAGCTTGGAATTAAACCTGCATCAACTTTACTTATAAATATTAGTATCCAGTTATATTATAAGCATTTAGTAAAGAATCCAGGCCTTTTTAAAAACAATCCACTGAGCTGGACAGAACCAAAAAGTAGAGTATATTCCACATTTTCACAGCTCTTACTGTGAAAAAACCTTTCCGTATTTGGAGATTAAATCTCTTTTCCTCTTTTCTTCCAGACGTAAAGAGTCCCCCTTTTCCTCTGTGACCTTAAGTGAATAGCTCAACACCACGTTCACTATATGGACCCCTTATGTATGTATACATGTTTATCATATCCCCCCTTAATCTCCTCTTCTCAAGAGAGAATACATTGAGTTCCTCTAATCTTTCCCCATAGCTGAGCTCATCCATGCCTCTTATCAGTTTGGTTGCTCTTCTCTGCACTTTCTCCAGTTCCCCAATATCCTTTTTTTGAACTGGTGCCTAAAACTGAACTGCATATTCCAGATGAGGTCTTACTAATGATTTGTACAGGAGCAAAATGATCTCTCTCTCTCTGGAGTCCATGCCTCTCCTAATACAAGAAAGGATTTTGCTTTCTTTGGAAACTGCAGCTTGGCATTCCATGCTATTATTAACCTCTTAATAATAGTAAAAGTACACAAATATGCGGCCTCATGGTGAGTGGGCCTTGACGCTGAGAGTCTGCATATTTGTGCACCAAAATGTAAACAAACCTGTGCCTAACCACTGCTCTCTGAATTCGGTCATTTAGCCAGTTTTCTATCCATTTGCAAACTGATCTTTCCAAGCCTGTAGACTTTACCTTACACATTAGCCGTGTGTGGGAAACTGTGTCAAACACTTTTGCAAGTCCAAGTATACTACGTCCACAGCCACCCCTCTGTCCACATTTTTACTTACCTCCTCATAAAAAGAAATCAGATTTGCCTGACAACTTCTGTCTTTCATAAATCCATGCTGACTTTTGGTTATTATATTTTTTTTGTATTAAGAACTCATCTATGAGGTTTTTTTTAAACCCTCCAGTATCTTCCCAGCTATGAAAGTTAAACTAACAGGTCTATAATTACTTGATAAAGACTTTAAACCCTTTTTAAATTTAGGCACCACCTTGGCCTTATGCCAATTCAGTGGTACTATGCCATTCATTCACCACTTCCTGCCCGTGCTATAGCCAAAATAAGGCTACATCGCAGGCTTAGTTTGTTGGGAGGGTCTCCATTGATTTCCTCCCATGATCGTGCAGCTCGCACTCCCCCTGTGGTGCACAGGCCACGTGCTTCAGACTCAGCTGATCACAGATTGGGGTAAAGGGCAAATCACAGCGGCCCTTTACCACATGATCAGGTGTGTCCAATTACAGCTGATCATATTTGTAAACACAAGCCGGTTATCAACTTTTCTTTCTGACAGCGCGGGGAGAGAAAAAGATAGCGGATAACTGGCTTGTGTTAAAAGGACATTGGAACTGATAGTCAGGACACTAATTATCAGTGTCCTGATTATCAATGTAGTTCAAACAGTGCCCACCAGTGTTGCCAATCAGTGCCAACCAGTGCTGCCAACCAGTGTTCATCAGTGGTGCCAATTGGTGCTGCCAATCAGTGCCCATCAGTGCCTCCTCATCAGTGTCACCTATCAGTGCTGCCCATTACTGCCACCTACCAGTGTCTACCAGTTCCCATCAGTGTCCATAAGTGCCGCCTATCAGATCCCATCAGTGCCTCCTATAAGTGCAGCTTATCAGTGCCAATTAGTGCCACCTGTCAGTGCAGCATCATCAGTGCCTCCTCATCAGTGCCCACCAGTTCCGCCTCATCAGTGCTCATCAGTGCCAGCTATCAATGCCACCTATCAGTGCCCATCAATGTTGCCTCATCAGTGTCGCCTCATCAGTTCCCATCAATGCAGTCTCATCAGCGCAAATCAGTGAAGGAGAAAAATTACTTGTTTGCAAAATTGGATAACAAACTATGAAAAATGTTTAAATTTTCGTTCTTTTTTCATTTTGTTTAGCAAAAAAAAAAAAAAAACTAAATTAAACACCACCAAAAAGAAGAGCTCTATTTTTGTGAAAAAAAAAAAGATAAAAATGTAATGTGGGTACAGTGTAGCATGACAGGGCAATTGTAATTCAAAGTGTGACAGCGCTGAAAGATGAAAATTGGCCTGGGCAGGAAGGGGGTAAAAGTGCCCAGTAGGCAAGCGATTAAAGAGTCCCTAAAGAATAGAAACAATGGCTTTTTGGATCCGTAGTTTTAGCCATCTGGTCCAGGTGCTTTATTCACCTTTAACCAATTAAGGAGTGCCCCACGTACATTTACTGTGGCAAGGCGGCCCTTAAGGGCAAAATCACATACCTTACCTGTACGTGATTGTTTTCCTCGGCCACCCGTTATCGTTCAGAGGATTGAAAGAACTAATCAGGGACACAGATCTCTCTCTTCCTGCAGTCAAACCATCCCCCACACAGTTAGAAAGCACTCTCTAGGAGCACACTCAACCCTTTGATTGCCCTTGATGTTAACCCCTTCCCTACCAGTGTAATTTATGCAGTGACAGTGTATTTCTTTTGCACTGATCACTGTATTAGTGTCACTGGTCCCCAAAAAGTCCCCCAAGTGTCACTTTGTGTCAGATTTGTCTGCCACAATGTCATAGTTCTGCTAAAAATCTCTGATCACCGCCCTTACTAATAAAAATAATAAAAAAATGAAAAGTCCATAAGCCTATCCCATAGTTTGTAGACGATATAACTTTTACGCAAACCGATCTATATATGCTTTTTGGGATTTTTTTTTTTTACCAAAAATATGTAGCATAATAAAGCTTGGCCTAAACTGATGAAGAAATTAGATTTTTTTTTATACTGGATGGATTTTATAGCAGAGAGTAAAGAAAAAATATTTTTTCAAAAATATTGCAAATTTATTTTTTTTTAGTGCAAAAAATAAAAATCGTAGAGGTGATCAAATATCACCAAAGGAAAGTTCTATTTGTGGTAAAAAAAGGACATCAATTTTATTTGGGTACGGCATTGCACGGCCGCGCAATTGTTATCAGTTAAAGCAACGCAGTGCCGTATCACAGAAAATGGCCTGGTCATTAACCTCCCTGGCGGTCTTATTATGTCAGGATTTCTGTGCTAAAAGCGGTACATTCTTTTGCATGGAAATCTGTTGTTTTACATTTTAAAACTCACCTTCCCCTGCGATCCCCCACCGTCCTCCCACCGTCCTCCCGCTGTCTTCCCGCTGTCCTCCCGCTGTGTGCTAGGCAGATGCCGGAACCTGCCTTCCGGTCCCCTTCCATGCGAGCGTTGAGACGCAGGGGGTTGGAATGGGCGGCAAAATTCAAAAGTGTAAATACACAAATGACATGATACAAATTTGTGATCCTAACGGGTTACACTGTATCATGCCATTTCAGCATAGGATTTCACCTGGTGACTTTTCCAGTGCCCTGCCTGTGCTTTTCCAGTTCTTAGTGCCTGGAAAATAGAGAAAGACCATGGTGTCCAAAAAGCGTTCTTTTTGCGCAAAAGCACTTTTAGACGAACTGGAAAACAGCGACAGTGAAACTGAGTTACTTGAGCGATAGAGATTCGTTGGAAATTCTGAAGAATCATTTGATATACTTCCCAAATTCCACAAGCTATGTGCCAGAAAGAGACATCAGAATCGTCGCTGTCATCACTTTCCGTACCTGATGACGAATTTTTCCACAAATCGCTATCACTCAGTTCTTCAAGTAACTCAGTTTCACAGTCTCTGTTTTCCAGTTCGTCTAAAAGTGCTTTTGAGCAAAAAGAACGCTTTTTGGACGTCATGGCCGTTCTCTATTTTCCAGGCACAAAGAACTGGAAAAGCACAGGCAGTGCACTGGAAAAGTCACCAGGTGCAATCCTGTGGTGAAATGACATGATACAGTGTAATCCGTTTGGATCACAGCTTTGTATTATGTCATTTAGTGTATTTACACTTTTGAATTTGCCACCGGTTCCACCCCCCTGCGTCACAACGCTCGCAGGGAGGGAACCGGAAGGCAAGTGCCGGCAATCGGCCGCGCACAGAGCGGGGAGAGACTGTGAGGAGCCTGTGAGGAAGACTGTGAGGATGACGGGGAGGATGGCGGGGAGGACGGTGGGGGATCACAGGGAAGGTGAGTAACGTTCTGGGGTAATCCTGAGTGTGTCTTTTGGTACTGAATGTTAACCCTGAGATGCACTTCGGAATACCACCAGGGAGGTTAAGGGGGTAAAACCTTCCAAGGCTGAAGTGGTCAATTTGTCTAATTATAACTGAACTATATCAGTTTTGAACCATTATGGATCATTTGCAGCTGTGTCAATATCACCACCATTATGGACATGAGCTCCCCCATGCTCCTTTGTATACACAGAGCTGAAGACGGTATTTAGTACATTTCTCTTTGTCCCCAGTCACCCACTCATTTATTTATTTATTCAAAGCACTGACAACTTGTCTGTCTTTCCAAAGGATATATGTGTGAATGCATGCCATATTCTGTATATGTGTTACAGTATAGTTATTTTTCCAGCTCAGAGGCTCCTTGTCTTTGCTTTTTATAGAATAATGCACACATATTCATATTCATATTTATTTTCATTTTAAGTGTCAGTGCATCATTTTTTATTCATGCACATTTTTTTTTATAATTGATCAAATGCATGTGTCTGGCAATAAGATAGCTAAAAAGGCATCAATATAACCCCCCCCCCCCTTATATTATTAGCATCCTGTGTGATGTGTTTTGATGCAAAGATCTTGCCTTAAAAAATCCCAATCATTTACATAAGAGGAGCCTGGAGATAGCAATCGCTGGGTGTCATTTATTTTAGGAGTCATCGTAGCTTGTACATGTCTATTTACAAAAGGAATCAATCTCAGTGGATGGATACCTGTGTCTTTGAGTTTATTTTTGTATGTGGAAATGACATAACTTCAGTTTTTTATACCTGAAGTTATTCTCAATGGTGAATATTTAAGAAGACTGGCAGTAATTAGAATTTAAAGGCATAATGCAGTCAAGCATGACAATTTAACTTGTAGATGGGGAGTGGCCTGAAGCTCAAAGTAAGTGGATGTGTGCAATAGGAGCTCTCCCGGCCAAAATCCGCTTCTATCATCCTGCCATCACGCTATCGAGCTTTTACCTTGCCCATCACCTGCGAACACCCTCCCGATACCTACCGGACATGTCTCCCCCCAAGAGACCGTTAGAGGCAGCGGTGAAACTAGACAAATTCCGGCGCCTGGAGGGAGGCACACTTGCCCAAGATGGCGGACCGCCGTCTGCTGCTCCTCCCGCGGCCGCATCAGGGATAGATCAAGCTACCATCCTGGCTGCAATTACAGACTGCAAGGCGTCCCTGACTACGAAGATCGAGGAGATAAAAATCGATATCTCCCTCCTGCGCCAGGACTTCCAGAAACTTCGGGGGAGGGTGAGCGAGGCGGAGAAATGTGTCTTCAGGTTGGAGGATGTTTTACCCACAGTTCAGAATGCGTTGGAGCAGGCATCCCGAGACATCACTAATCTGCTGCACAAACAAGACGATGTCAAGAATAGGGCTAGGCGCAATAACATCTGCTTTATTGGGCTACCAGAGGACACGGAGTGGGGTCTCCCCCACAACCTTTTTGGAAGATCTCCTGGTGAAGTCCTATGGCAGAGAGGCCTTTTCCCAGGCATTTGTGGTGGAGAGGGCCCATCATATGCCTGCAAAGAAACCCCCTCCGGGCGCCCCCCCCCTCAGGTCTTTATTGCACGCTTTCTGAACTTTAGAGACCAAGACGCTGTTCTCCACCTGTCCAGAGAACGTGACAATATCCCCCTGGACAACCACCACATCCTGGCCTTCCCGGATTTCTCCGCTGAAGTCCAGAAGCAACGCAGTCGTTTTGGAGATGTCAAAAGGCGCCTCAGGACTCGCAACATCAAGTATTCCATGCTTTATCCCACCAGGCTGCGTGTGATTGGAGAGGACAGGGTCCACTTTTTTGAGGACCCAGACGCGGCCGCGGCCTGGCTGGACCGCTTACCGTGAGTACTCTCTGTGTCTCGTGCACTCCTCCCTGCCCCCGGATTTTAAACCCTTAAGTGCTCCGGACTTGTATGTCACCTCTGTGCCTGTCTGAGCCCCCCCATTTCATGGACCCCACTACGTGCCTTTATAGGGGTATCCAGCTTCCTGAGCTTGGCCCTTGCCCTGGGGGTTGATGCGCCTGGGCAGTCCCCTGACCCTTGGATAGTTGTCAGTTATTTACATTTCGCTGGCTGCTCTCCCTGAGGGGCTCGGGGCCTTCCTTGACCCCCTTCTGGACGTTTCCCCTTCCCCTGAGACTGTGCACTCTGCCTGGTTTCTTCCTTGGAGGATGTCTATTTCACTGTGATGGACAGTTCCCCTGTTCCATGGCCGGAGGGCCCCCCTGCTCACGTGCAGAACTGAGTTGTGTCCCACGGAAGTCTACTCATCACCATGTCCCAATATTAAGACAACCCTTCTGAGATAGTTCACCCCCGAATCACACTCAATAGATGTTCGCCTAGGGGGACCCTGCTGTTTTGCAGGCCTACCCCTTGGTGCAAGCTTTTGCTGTTTTAAAGTTTTCACTTTTCATTTGTACCTGGTTCAAGGTTGTATGCCCACACGAGTTGGGGTGTGTGTTGGGCTGGGTGGGGGGATGGGGTTTATGTTTTTGAGTTTTGTACTGTGCATTTTCTAACTGTGTGTATTACCATTGTCATGCCTTATCTTGCTACTTTGCCTTGGGGCTATGTCTTGGAGTTTGCACTGCGGGTGTAGAGTGTGCCTGTCCTGGGGTTCCATGCTCATCATATGCCATCAGATATGTTTGTTTTGACAGTATGGCGGGGTTGACTATACTCACCTGGAATGTCCGAGGCCTTCGAGATAAAGTCAAATGCACGGTTGTTTTATCTTATCTAAAGGAGCAGAGGGCTGACATTATTGCCCTGATGGAGACTCATGCTTAGTGCAACCTATTGGGGGATCTTCGGCGCCCATGGATTGGCTGGTCTTTCCACGCGTCTCACTCCTCGTATTCCAGAGGGGTCTCATTGCTCATATCTCGTTCGTTGGCCTTTGACGTTCAGGAGGTGGTGACGGACCCCCAGGGCAGGTACATCTTTGTGTCTGGTACGATTAGTGGGCATGCTATCCTGTTGCTGGCCTGTTATGTACCTCCACCCTTTAACACTGCCCTTTTGATGGAGGGTCTGGCCTTTATGTCTAGATTCCCGTCAGTCCCTACTGTATGGCTGGGGGATTTTAACATGGTCTCCAACCCCCACCTTGACAGAACGGGCCCGCCTGACTCCCCGACCTACCCCGATAGGGCCACCAGGTTCCACAGACTGCTCAGCAGCTTCAATCTGTTGGATACCTTGAGGTGCCTGTAACCTCTCACCAGGGCCTAATCCTGTTTCTCGGCCATCCACTCTACCATGTCTAGGATAGACTCCGTCTGGATCTCCCAGGCCCTCTTGCCCAGACTCTGCAATGCTCGCTTTGGCCCCCGGCTGCTGTCGGATTATGCCCCATATATAGTGATGATGTCCACGTTTACCGACCCCCCTCAGCGTCATTGGCGCCTGAACCCGTTCTGGCTTAAGACTGTCCCCAACGTTGACTCTTTGCCTGCTGAATGGGACTCCTTTTTTTTGTGGTTAACATTGACACAGCGTCCCCCTCGGCAGTGTTGGAAACCTTCAAGGGACACGCCCGCCTGCTCCTGTCATCACGTATAGCTAGACACAAATGGGCGCTGCGGATTGATGTACGGCTCGCTGAAAAACAGCTTTCTGACTTGGAGGCAGGTTATGCCCGGTCTCCCTCTTCTGACCTGATGGACCAACTTCGTCTCCAGACCAGGGCCCTGGATAATCTCTGCCAGGAGCAGGCGAATCTGAAGTTTTTTTTTGGCAGGCAGCGGGTGTACGAACAAGGGGAAAGGGCGGGTAAGTTTTTCAGCATACCTGGCTCATATGGATACTAGACCCCCTGTAGTGATAACGCTCCATTCTTCGATACTGGCAGATTCCTCCAACCCCTCGGCTGTGGCGGAAGCGTTCGCCTCTTATTTTAGTGAGGTATATTCCTCCAAAGTTTACTATGACCCGTCAGAGCTGTCCAGCTTGTTAGACGCCCTTGACTTTCCCACACTCGAAGCCCCCATTACAGCGGACCAGATCACTACTGCTATCTCTCGGTTTGTGAGGGCTAAGGCACCTGGCTCTGATGGCCTACCAATAGAGTTCTACTTACAGTTCTCCAAGCACATAGTACCCCGTTTGCTTGCGGTGTATGAGGCGGTATTTGAAGTGGGTTCTTTGCCTGACTCAATGCAAGAGGCACTGATCATTCTAATTCCTAAACCCGGCAAGAATCCAGTATACCCGGAATCCTATAGGCCTATCTCTTTGCTTCAAAAAAAAATATTGGCCAAGATACTGGCTATACGACTCAATGCTGTGATACTATCCCTCGTACACCCTGATCAGACGGGTTTCATGCCGGCGAAAAACACAGCCTTTAATACCAGACGCTTATTCATGAATTTCCAAGCTGCGCACGATCATGTGGGTACAAGGGTGGTGGTTACATTAGACGCCGCAAAGGCTTTCGACTCAGTCAAATGGCTATACCTTTGTCAGTGCCTTCGTAAATTTGGCTTTGGCCCCAACTTTATTAAATGGCTTACTATTCTGTACACCCAGCCCCAGGCCAGGGTGGTGGCTAATGGGTGGACATCCCAGCCATCCCGCCTGTCCTGTGGCACGCGCCAGGGCTGCCCTATCTCCCCGTTGTTGTACGCACTCGCTGTTGAACCCCTTGCGATGGCCATATGCACGGACCCGGGGATACAGGGTTTCCGTCGGGGGTATTTCGAGGAAGGCATCTGTCTATACGCAGACGATATGATACTATACCTGGCGAATTCTGGGTCTTCACTACAGCGAACCCTACACGTGATACAACATTTTGGTAACTTCTCGGGTCTCTCGGTTAACTGGGAAAAAGTCCCTCATTCTTCCCCTTGACAGTTTTCCTCTGACGGCAGGTTTGGGCACGATTGCCATTGGGTGTCATGGGTAGAGTGGGCCTCATCAAAATTATCCTTCTCCCAAAGATTCTGTATATGTTGTGGCACTCCCCAACCTACATTCCTTATAGATACTTTATGACTCTAGATAGACTTTTGAAGATGTTTATATGGGGTTCCTCTAGACATAAGTTATCGTGGAAACATACCCAGAAGCCCACTAAATTGGGAGGCATGACCGTCCCGGATTTTGCAAGGTATTATCTTGCAGCCCAGTTATCCCACTTTTTTCATTTCGACAAGCAAGACTCAGGCAGATACCTGGCCTTGGTTTGTGGAGGGGAGGAGTCGCGGCTCCCACATCCGTTCTGTGACATGCTCCGGGGGGTCAGTGGCTCAGTGTCGACGGCCCCCAGGGGTAGTCTTCTGTTTCAGTACAGACAGGTCTGCGACCTGGCAATTTCCAAAACCGAGGACGCCGTCCTCCACTCCATGAACCCCCATGGTTTAATTGCCTCCTGCCGGAATTTCTCAGTATCCCTGACCCGGGTGCCTGGTTCAACAGGGGTATATACCTGCTGTCACACATTATAACATGCGGAGCCATCAAGCCCTTCCCCACACTCCAGGAGGAGTTTCAGCTCCCGGCCTCCATGCGCTTTTCTTATCTGCAGCTTACCCACCCCCTGCAGGCGCAATTTCATGGTAACATCCACGATCTCCCATCCATTGAGTTATTGGAGGTGCTCTGAGGTCCAGATCACCTCAAACTGATTTCTCAATTGTATGATATGCTGGGGGTTAAACAGGTGACTGGTTTGGTGTTTAGTGTTCGGGCATCCTGGTTGGGGGATGTGGGGGAGTTGGAGGAAGAGGACTGGAGTGATGCCTTGGAGGCCTGTACACTTGGCAATTCTCCTATGATTATATCCTATTGGATGAAACGCGTCAGTAACCTCATTCTGCCATCTCTTCACTACGTGCGTTGCCTTACATGATAATGTTGTAAGTGTATTTCTCTTTTTTATAATAAATTTGGGAAGCAGTTTTACACTATGTTTGCACCGTTTGGTTATTTTCATGTCCACATCATCCGTTTGGAAGTCCGGGCGTTCCATTGCTGACTACCCTGACCATCCTGGCATGTATATTGGGCAACTGTATGCTGTGAGAGGAGAAGTATTACCATAATCTGCTTTGAATGACCCATATTCTATATGGAATTTTGGGTCCATTACTTCCGGTGAGCGCATTTGTATTATCTTGCTGTTGTAGGATTTTATCACTATCATCACCGTTATTGGTTTCAAATTCACCTTTCCACTTGGGACTCTGTTTTTATATCTGTATATTCTGTTATGGACACTTTCTAACAAGGATTTCAACTCCTTTTGTTATCTCTAACGAGAATCACAGCTTATTGTTTGTATTATTATTTGTGACATTATTTAATGTTTTATTATATTCATCTGCATGTGATTTAGGATCACACATATATATCATTTTAGCGCTGCACTTATTTTTATATTTAACTTGTCTCCCCAAAGCTGTCGGACCGGTTCACGCAAATTTATATTACCCACAGAGCATATCTCACTCCGGTGAGGATGGCCAGGTTTGACCCCTCCGGCTCCTCTGCATGCCCCAATTGCCTGCGCTCCCCGGGAACGTTTGGCCACATGATCTGGCACTGCCTGGACGTGCAGGGATTCTAGATCCAGGTGGTCCATTTCCTCCACGACCGCATGGGCTGCTCGGTCTCCCTGGACCCCAAGTTGTGCATTCTTGGGATTTTCCCGAATGAGGACGTGGACAAATATACGTTGCATTTTCTCTGGGAAGGTATCATAAGATCTGGGACCGTTGGCTCGAAGCCCATCTCCACATGTACGCCCCAATTATGATGTTTGGTCTCGGATGGGACCCCACCATCCGACGCCTTTCGGCTCCCGCCCACACCCGCTGCGCTTGCCCAGCTTTAGAGTTTTTACGGATGTTGCCCTGTTTTGATTGATTTTTGTGATATACTCTTAACACTGATAATATCTATACTCGCTAATGGTATTTCCTCCTTTGGTTCCGTGACATTCTCCCTGTTAAGGGGAATGGTTCAATAATGTTTATTTACATGGCCTCACCTTGTGTACCATATGCTAAAGTGACGATATCCATGACAATGCCAACACCTGTTTGTACTTTTCTTTTTATATGTGATGTACTTAACTCAATAAATAGAAAACATATATAGGCAGCGCTAACAGGTAAATCTATAAATAAGTGCTAAATGATCAAAAAATGGTATGCTAAAATTAAGTGCATATAATTCAGTGAATATCTAAATTCATAAATACATAAAATCCAACAGTGAATATGGTTAATTATATACACAAATCAGAAAATTCATAAGGTGCAACAATAAATATGATCCAGTGTCCAAAAATGCAAAGGAATAAAGTGCAAAATGTATATAAGGTGCAATCCAAACTTATATTTCTTCCAAAGAAGTTTATGGTGCCAAAAGGTGCTCAAAATCCAAATAAAGTGCTCAAGTGCTCTTCAAAGAAAATCCCCCTATGGGGATGCATAGTGTTACTGGCTAGGGATGATCGAACTTTTGAAAAGTTTGGTTCGGCCAGAACATCCGAACTTCCCGAAAGTTCGGCCCGGATTTCAGAACCCCATTGAAATCAATGGGACCCGAACTTCGGTAATCAAAAAACACCATTTTTAAGCCCTAAAACCCAATAAACGCCCCTAAAAAGTGCCCAGGGTTCTGGGTCATGCCCCATTAACTATTAATCACACAAAAAAAGTTCTTAAAAATTGTCATTTTTGATAAAAAAGCCAATTATTGAAGAAATTAAAAAAAAAAAGAGATTTTTTTATTTTTACTTTGGATTTCGTATCTGGGGGGTCTAAAAGGTGTGCATGTGAAGTTTCAGCTCTGTAGAATGTCCAGAACCATGAAAAAAAAAAAGATATTTTTTCAGTAGAACCGGGATGTGGGTCGGGAGCCTCCTTTAACTTTAACACCTATATGATCTTTTTTTCTGGTTCTGGACATGCTACAGAGCTGAAACTTCACAGGTACACCTTTTAGACCCCCCAGACACAAAATCACACAAAAAAAAGCTCTTAAAAATTGTAATTTTTGATAAAAAAGACAATTATTGAAAAAAAAAAAAAAGAGATTTTTTGATTTTTACTTTGGATTTCGTATCTGGGGGGTCTAAAATGTGTGCATGTGAAGTTTCAGCTCTGTAGCATGTCCAGAACCAGAAAAAAAAAAGATTGTTTGTATTAGAACACTTTCTTTCAGGACAGGTAGTTAGCTTCTCTCCCGGTTTAATAGAAGGCATTTTTGGGGGTTCTTTTCAGTCAGGAAAAACATCTGAACTTGTGTATAGTGGTACTGTGCACAAGTTGTGATGTTTTGCCTGCCTCCAAAAACCCCCAAAAAATGGCAGCAAAAACACACCTGGGCATTTTTTTTTTGATGCTAGCGTTTTTTTTGGCATTTTTTTGGGTTCTTTTGAGGCAGGCAAAACATCTGAACTTGTCTATAGTGGTATATATACACACATACTTATATGTTTATACACACCTAGACATATATAGGTGTGATAGTAGCAGAAATATATGCTTGCGCTAATGAAATCATTTACACTAATATATTTCTGCTACTATCACACCTATATATGTCTAGGTGTGTATAAACATATAAGTATGTGTGTATATATACCACTATAGACAAGTTCAGATGTTTTGCCTGCCTCAAAAGAACCCAAAAAAATGCCAAAAAAAAAACGCTAGCGTCAAAAAAAAATGCCCAGGTGTGTTTTTGCTGCCATTTTTTGGGGGTTTTTGGAGGCAGGCAAAACATCACAACTTGTGCACAGTACCACTATACACAAGTTCAGATGTTTTTCCTGACTGCAAAGAACCCCAAAAAATTGCCTGCTATTAATTTAATAGCAGGCATTTTTTTGGGTTCTTTGCAGTCAGGAAAAACATCTGAACTTGTGTATAGTGGTACTGTGCACAAGTTCAGATGTTTTGCCTGCCTCCAAAACCCCCCAAAAAATGCCAGCAAAAACACACCTGGGCATTTTTTTTTTTGACGCTAGCGTTTTTTTGGCATTTTTTTGGGTTCTTTTGAGGCAGGCAAAACATCTGAACATGTGTATAGGGGGTATATATACACATATATGTCTGAATATATACCCCTAGACATATATAGGTGTGATAGTAGCAGAAATATATTACTGTAAATGATTTCATTAGCGCAAGCATTTATTTCTGCTACTATCACACCTATATATGTCTAGGGGTATATATTCAGACATATATGTGTATATATACCCCCTATACACATGTTCAGATGTCATGTCTGACATCAAACATGTCCTCAAAAAAGCACTGACAGTGGCAGCCCCTGCAGCATAAAAAATGCTTGCTGGTGAGAAGCCATAATGGTGTTCCGAAGCTATTCAGAGAAATGATCATTTCTCTATTGCGGTCACCCTGACATGGAAGGGTTTGGTCACCCTGCCATGGCAGTCACTGTCAGTTCACCCTACACTACATTACGGTCACCCTGGTATGGAAGGGTCTGGTCAGTCGGTCAGCCTGCCATGGCAGTCAGTTTCCCCTACACTACATTACGGTCACCCTGGTATGGAAGGGTTTCGTCAGCCTGCCATCGCAGTCAGTTTCCCCTACACTACATTACGGTCACCCTGGTATGGAAGGGTTTCGTCAGCCTGCCATCGCAGTCAGTTTCCCCTACACTACATTACGGTCACCCTGGTATGGAAGGGTTTGGTCAGCCTGCCATGGCAGTCAGTTTCCCCTACACTACATTACGGTCACCCTGGCACTTCATACTTTCCCTACAGAAACTAATTTTTTGAAGCTAACTTAAGTGTAAAGGAGCACTCTAACTACACTAGATATCCCTTTCCTCACACTAAAAATAGCTAAATGACACTTTTAAAGTAAAATTAACAGAACTGCTTGCACTCTCTTCCATGTCCAGTATAAGAATGCTAGGAATTTGGCGGGGGCGATCTTATATACTGGGGGGCGTATTCACTAATGATTGGTCTAGGGACCCCCTAGTCACTCCAATCACATTCCTAGCATTCTCCTGCCCCCTCAATTGGCTTTTGCTAATGGTTCTGGTCCAATCACGGGCTTTTAAAGCCCATTTCCTGAAGCATTGCATTTTGGGCGGTTCTGGTTGCCGAATTCCGAACTTTTTGGGCAAAAAGTTCTAAATTCGGCCGAACCTCGAACACCCAATGTTCGGGCCGAACCGATGGTCGACCCGAACCGTTCGATCATCCCTATTACTGGCTTCACGATGTCTGGCTTCTTTCCTTCCTTCTAAATATACCATTGGGGAGAGAGTGGAGAGTGGAGAGGAGCTAGTAAGGAGCCCAAAGTATAGGATTGCAGCCATCCATCCATCCGGGCAAGGGAAATCCTAAGTCTCCGTGTGGCTGCTCATACTTCCTAAACGGAATATCATATATATTCAAGGCTCATTTACATACCAAGTCTGGTGAGTGCATCCCCATAGGGGGATTTTCTTTGAAGAGCACTTGAGCACTTTATTTGGATTTTGAGCACCTTTTGGCACCATAAACTTCTTTGGAAGAAATATAAGTTTGGATTGCACCTTATATACATTTTGCACTTTATTCCTTTGCATTTTTGGACACTGGATCATATTTATTGTTGCACCTTATGAATTTTCTGATTTGTGTATATAATTAACCATATTCACTGGTGGATTTTATGTATTTATGAATTTAGATAGTCACTGAATTATATGCACTTAATTTTAGTATACCATTTTTTGATCATTTAGCACTTATTTATAGATTTACCTGTTAGCGCTGCCTATATATGTTTTCTAGTTTTTCCTGGTTTTTTACTTGGTGAGCAGCAGCTTCGGGACATATATATATTTTTTATAATTCACTATTTATTCATCACAGCGCAGGTATTAATTTATTGTTTTACACGTTAACTCAATAAATGTTTGTTTGTTTTAAAAAAAGTAAATGGTTGTAAACCTCTGAAATAAAAAATGAACAAAGTATATCCTTCTATAGTGTATACATGCCTCAATCCAAAGCACATTGTGTGATTTAGGCCTGCTATTTTCTTCCTCTGTCCTAGAAGTATGAATCACTTCTAACAGTGACTCGTACAACTGCTTCTTTTTTTGCAGGTAAAAACATGTGCATTTGTAATTTTTTAGGAGCCTGCAAAGTAAAGCACATGACTCACCTGCAAAGCACATGACTCACCACAATCACTCTTCTCTAGGGTTACGTGTCTGGATTCTGGAATCAATACCCGCTATGCCTTCAGCAGCCCAACGTTTCAAACAGCTGTGCCAAAGAGAAGCTTTTTGGATATATACATTAGATACTTTAGTACCTGGGGGCCTTAATGAGGAAGTAGAGACTAATTCCTTGGTGTAGGGCCTTTGTCCCATGGGGTTTAGATCAGCCATTTGTCTCGATAGGGTCACTCCCCGAGGGGAGAGAGAGAGAGGGATGTTTCATCCGAATCAATATGGCATTGTATGTTTAATTGGGCCCTGAATTGGACACCACCCATTTATGATTTTAATTATTTTTTAAATTTAAATTTAGGTCCATTAAACTATCACACTTATATATTTTTAGGTTAACCTGATAGTTTTTTATCAATTTTTTTATCAATACTTTTACTTTTATTTAAACATGCGTTAGTGTGGTTTTATTGTGTACTTTTAAACCAGGTTGCGAATGAAGGTTGCGAGACCATGTGCACAGAAGTGGATACGCACACAGCTCCCCTTCTTCATTTTTAGATAAGGTTGCGAGAGTGTACGGTATATGTACACTACTCCCCTTTTCTTCCTTTATTCAAATTTGCCACTTGTTCGATCCACTCCCATCAATTCCATCTAATCTTATATATATATGTATATCTATCATATATATATATATGTATATTTATATATTTTTATTTTCATTTTTATCTATATTTATTATTATTTTTAATTTTTATTTTTTATTTTTTAATTTATATATCTTCATTATTTAATTTTATTTCACATTATTCTTTTTTATTCTTATTTTTCCCAGGGTAACGTGCAGTATTGTTTTTATTTGTATTGTTTTTATTTTTATTCTTTGCTATCATTAGGATCGGTTCCAGATAGATATATATTTTTTCTGACATTTTCCTTTTTAACAGTACCTTTTCAATAGTAGGTCCCCATCAAACTTGTATGTAATTGAAATTGTATTGTAAGATATGACCACATCGATGTACATATACTTAACATCATCCATGATTAGTTATTAGGTCTTTGTGCCGTTCAGGTGTCTTTAGCTAGGTATTGGTTGTAATAGACTCTACTTAGGACCCTGCGGCAGCAGACTGTCCCTTCCCTATATAATGCCCCTTTCTAAGATGGCGGTTTCAGAGGCCTGAGGAAGGAGCGCATGCTCCGACAACGCGTCGCCTACGTCATCACGCCCCACGTTCCACGCCCAACCCGGAAGTCCGCCGCCGAAGGCGCTGCTGGTGTCCTCTAGGTCCGCATATCGCTGACTCTTGCAGTCAGCCACGGATTTGTCTGGAGCACAACAGCCCCCCCTCGCTGAGGCCTTGGACCTAACGACCATCTGAAGAATTCATCATGTTTTTACAATCTTTATCTTGTGAGTACCCATGATGGTATATGGCTAATAAAGTACCGAGTTTACTGCACTCAGAGTGGCGCTTTTCTTTTTTTTTTTTTCTAAAAAATGGTACTGGGTTGAAGTCTATAGCTGCAGGCATCACCCCAGTACAACCACTTCCTCAAGCCAACATACAGGTATGAAGTGGTTAAAACGCTAATCACAATATATTATTAGGAGGTAGTATGGGAGTATCACCTTTCAATAAGCCAAGGATATGGCTTGTGGCTGCTGCACAGCCCCATTCAGCTCAATGGGCAAGCTTGACAGGTGATGCCACCTGAGATACTTGACATGTTTAGTTAAAACTGCTTGTCACGTACCCGAGAGGAGACTGAAATGACAAAGTTTGCCTCTCTTGTATCACCAGCCCAGGCCCCACTAAAAGTGGAACAGAGGGCACCGAGGGACAGGAGGAACATGAGTGCCTGCAGATGTAGATAGGGGAACTTGCAGCAGGAGCTGCGGTCCCAAGGGAACTGGTGAACCATCAGGTCAGGAACAGGAATAGTAACAGTTGTCGAGCCAAGGTTAAAGAAGCACTTGCGCTGCAGGCCCTGGATGTGTGGCTGGTCAGAGTTCTCAGCAGACTTGTAGCGGGGTGCAAAACTGCAACAGCAGACAGCCAGGCAGACACTCGAAAGGGGTCAGAAAGCCAAGAAAAGTAGCAGATCACAGGATTAGCCAAGGTCATCAACAGGCGGGCGGTGAGGTACAGAATCATGAGCAGAGCCGAAGTCAGAAATAAGCAATAAATCAAGAGCAGAATCCGAGATCCGATCAGGAGTAAACCAGTTCAGCAACAAAGGGAACACACTGGAAGAATGCAGGACACAGGGAACATCTGAAGCCCAGTTAGCAGGAGCAGGAGCATCCTCAAATAGTCTGTCTGGTGCCAACATGCAATGTGAGTCCACCTGTGTGTGCATTCCTGTGCACATGTGCGCGTCTGATTACCATTCTGCAGAGAATGCTACGTCCATGAGCATTTCTGTGAGCTAGACGTCTCACAGGAATTCCATATTGAGGACAAGGGTGTACTCTTTGGAGAAGTTCCCTGTACTAGCTGCCACTATTTGAAAAACAGAACGGCCATCTGGGGCTTCGCCCACACGTCTGTGTCATTTAGACACACAGCTTTGTATAAAAAGAAGAAAAGGAGGTAAATGGAGCTGCCTCAAGATCAGTATATATAATAAATGTGATGACAAAAATAAAGTGCACTTGTGCTAAACTAAAGGGTAACTCCCCAAAGGTGTCTCCAGTGATAAATATAGTAATTGTCTAGGGAAACCAGCCTTCCCCCAAAAACTGTGCAAACAAAAAATATTTCAGTACTATAACTCACTGTATTATGATAAATTATACTCTAACACTCTAGTGCCAAATTAAATTAAATATATGATAAGATATTGCAATAAATAGTGGGAAAATGCATTAATAACTTAAAATCCTAAACCTTATATGTGCTCAAGTGAAAGGATGTGAATCAAAGAAAAGATAAAAAATAAAAATATATAAATGTAGAAAGAAATATATGGTGCGATTCACCAAAATCGCACATACATAAAATCCACTCAAAATTGTGCTCCAATGTATAAATAGTGTGACGCAATAAAAAATCTTAGAAATAAACTACAGATATATAAATGTGAGGACAGTGGTTACAATAAAAAACTGTTAAATATATAAACCACAGATGTGTAAACCATATATATATACTAGGCTCCAAAGTGCATATGCCAATAGGTAAAAAACAGATAAAAACCAGCATAAAAATCAGCAGGGGCATATATTAAAATATATATAATACTGTGGACCTAAACCCAAAGTCCAGCAAGATAAAAAATTGTCCCATATATGTATGTATATATATATATATATATATATATATATATATATATATATATATAACTTTCCGATGAATATCCTTAGGGTATATATGAATCCTAACACAGTTCTTTACGAAGTAGCACTCCTGATGACGTCGGACAGACGAAACGCGTAGAGCGTCATCACATCACATCCGCCTTTGTGGTACGCATATCCGGTTTGGTGGAACGCACGGCGTCCCGGAAGTGCGCTAACGTTACATGCTGTTTGCTTACTATGTAATTGTGAGTATTAGTCTTAATAAATTTGTGTTTTATACTTACAATATTACACTATGTGAGCCCCTTCTTTCCCCACACACACCCGTGGAATGCTTTTGGATCGTATGAGACAAACAAGCTTAGAGGGACCATACCCGGGCAGAGTGCAGCGTGTATACCCAGGGGATACCACCCAGAGCTGATGGGACCACGCAGGGAGATCAAGGGCTTAGATCTGAGGAGGGAGAGAGCCAATATCATACCAAGGCCCGTTACCCCTGTAGGGGTAGTCATCTCTGGTAAGTGCGGTCCTGGGAGTGCGGGGAGCACAGAGTGATCACTTCATTAAGCACCCGCACGGATCTTTGAAGGCACCTGCACTGAAGTCACCTTGAATTTGCACTATTAGCACTTTGTAAAGAACTGTGTTAGGATTCATATATACCCTAAGGATATTCATCGGAAAGTTATATATATATATATGGGACGATTTTTTTATCTTGCTGGACTTTGGGTTTAGGGCTGCAGTATCGTATATATTTTAATATATGCCCCCTGCTGATTTTTATGCTGGTTTTTATCTGTTTTTTTACCTATTGGCATATGCACTTTGGAGCCTAGTATATATATGGTTTACACATCTGTGGTTTATATATTTAACAGTTTTTTATTGTAACCACTGTCCTCACATTTATATATCTGTAGTTTATTTCTAAGATTTTTTATTGCGTCACACTATTTATACATTGGAGCACAATTTTGAGTGGATTTTATGTATGTGCGATTTTAGTGAATCGCACCATATATTTCTTTCTACATTTATATATTTTTATTTTTTATCTTTTCTTTGATTCACATCCTTTCACTTGAGCACATATAAGGTTTAGGATTTTAAGTTATTAATGCATTTTCCCACTATTTATTGCAATATCTTATCATATATTTAATTTAATTTGGCACTAGAGTGTTAGAGTATAATTTATCATAATACAGTGAGTTATAGTATTGAAATATTTTTTGTTTGCACAGTTTTTGGGGGAAGGCTGGTTTCCCTAGACAATTACTATATTTATCACTGGAGACACCTTTGGGGAGTTACCCTTTAGTTTAGCACAAGTGCACTTTATTTTTGTCATCACATTTATTATATATACTGAACTTGAGGCAGCGCCATTTACCTCCTTTTCTTCTTTTTATATCCTAACTATATATCCTGTGATTATAGTTTTAGAGGTAGGCTGCAGCCAGTTGTATTTATCATCATTATCATTTTTATATCCTAAGCGCGGATCTATTTACACACAGATTTGTATGTCTGAATAAACTACAAGCCCCGACATTCTTAATGGCTTCTGTGGAACACTGCGGTAGTTCTTTGAGCCTTCCTGTCAGATAGTATTGGCTTATATGTTAGGGATGTACGGGTAAGCCGATACACTGACCTGCATGGCATCAGTGATCTGCTGATTGCTGGTGCAATGCTTTCCAGGCTCATGCAACAAGAAATAATAAATACGCATTTTTTTACTTGCAAAAAAAATTTGCATTCATTTATTTGTTTATTTTTAAAGTAAATATATCTTTTAGAGCCGGTGTCGTGTCGAGGAATGCCCTCCGTCGGATAATGCCCGGGTCGGACTGCGCATGCTCCGTAAGTGACGTCACCCTGTCAGAACAGCTGATCGGCTGGGGTTGGCGCATGCGCAGTCCGTCGGGGGCACAATCCGACGAGAGACAGAGCGGGGAAGAATCTAATGTCAGATTCTGACTCGCTCTGTAGCGCGTGCGCAGTCCGTTGGGGGCATTTCTCGACGAGAGACAGAGCGTGGAAGAATCTAATGTCAGATTCTAACTCGCTCTGTACGATGATTACACATATGAAGATTCTAACTCGCTATATGTAACTAATATATATATATATATATATATATATATATATATATATATATATATATATATATATATATATATATATATATATATATATATATATATATATATATATATATATATATAGTTATATATATATATATATATATATATATATATATATATACTATATATAGTATATTATATTATATATATATTATAGTAGTATAGTATATTATATAGTATATTATAGTATATATAGTGTATATATATATATATATATATATATATATATATATATATATATACATATATATATTTATATATATATACACTATACTATATATATACTATACATATACTATATATAGTATATTATATTATATATATTATAGTAGTATAGTATACTATAGTATATTATATAGTATATTATAGTATATATATATATATATATATAGTATATATATACTATATATAGTATGTATATATATATATACTATATATATATATATATATATATATATATATATATATATATATATATATATATATATATATATATATATATAGTTACTATATATATATAGCTATATATAACTCATTAAAGGGGCACCCTGAAATACTATGATCAGTACTCATATAGTATATTATAGTATAGTATATTTATATATATATATATAGTATATATATATATATATATACTATATATAGTATGTATGTATATATATATATATATATATAGTTACTATATATATATATATATATATATATATATATATATATATATATATATATATATATATATATATATATATAGCTATATATAACTCATATGGCACACATTAAAGGGGCACTCTGAAATACTACGATCAGTACTCATATGGGACACATTAAAGGGGCACTCTGAAATACTAAAGGGGCACGCCGACTGCAATAATAAAAGGGCACTCTGGAATACTAAAGGGGCACCCTGAAATACTACGATCAGTACTCATATGGGACACATTAAAGGGGGCACTCTGAAATACTACGATCAGTACTCATATGGGACACATTAAAGGGGCACTCTGAAATACTAAAGGGGCACGCCGACTGCAATAATAAAAGGGCACTCTGGAATACTAAAGGGGCACGCCGACTGCAATAATAAAGGGGCACTCTGACCGTGGCTCATAAAGGAGCTATGTGACTGGGACACATAACGGGGCACTCTGATAGGGACACTGATGTAAAGGAGGACTCTAACGGGAACACTGGATGTAAAGGGGGACTCTGACGGGGACACTGATGTAAAGGGGAACTCTGACGGGGACACTGATGTAAAGGGGGACTCTGACTGGGACACTGATGTAAAGGGGGACTCTGATAGGGAAGCACTAGATGTAAAGGAGCACTCTAATGGGGACACGGATGTAAAGGAGGACTCTGACAGGGACACACTGGATGTAAAGGAGGACTCTGACAGGGACACACTGGATGTAAAGGAGGACTCTGACAGAGGCACCGACACAGGCCAAATTACGGCGGGGGGACATGAACTGCATGACGGCGGGGACACAGGGTGGATGACGGCAGGGACAGGGGCTGAATGACGGCGGGGAAAGAGGCTGAATGACAGGGGGATACAGGCTGCATGATGAGGGACACACTGATGAGGCACAAATGAGGAGGCACTCATTGGCATGATTTAGACACAGATGGGCATGAGACACAGGTGGGCATAAATAGGGCAGAGATGGGCATGGATGAGGCAGAGATGGGCATGGATGAGGTAGGGGCGGTGCCCATCGGTGTGTACAGCGTGCGAAGAGAGAGCTAAACCAGACATGCAGCGTTCTGTTGACAAATGATCGCTCTGTCATTGGATGGAGCGATCACATGGTAAATGGCCCCTGTCGTTGGCCCTTTAACACAATCCGTGGGAAGCGCGATCCGGATGTCTCTGTACGCCCTCCCAGAATAGGCCGACCACGCTGTAGCCATCATTTGGGCTATGCCCTGGTCGACAAGTACTTAATCCCCATAGTCTTAGCTATCCGATATTACCCGTAAAGCGGGGCTTTGCATTACTTATGTTCTGCAATATTTGGCCAAACTCAATCACAATGCCAGTCTCTGTGAAAATTAGGCATTGCCCCCAAAAAATGTGTGTGGCTACTGGAGGTCCTCTAGTATAAGTTTGCCAAGTATGGTGCCCTGAACCCCCGTGGTTTGGGCTCTACATTTATAGAAGCTTGGCCTGCTATGTTAATCTATGGCAGAGTCTTAGTCTGGAAATTTGAGGGGCTACAGCTAGGACCCCAAATGAGTCCGGGGGCCATATTTGGCACAGAGGTAGGGGGGTCCTTCCTTTACCACCCCAAACATTTTGGGGTTTGTTAGCTCAAAATTTCCTGATCAACTTTTTCTAGGGCCCCTTGAGAGTATGTGGCCCCCGGGCCATACGGCACAGCAGGGAGTGCTGGATACCATTGGACTATTCTGCGGTGGTCAGCTAAAGTCTACCCCAATGCAGGTCCCTGTGAAAATAAAGCATTGGCCCCAAACAAATGTATGTGCCAAATTTGGTGCCCCTGAGCACCGTGGTTCGGCTACCACAGGGCCCTACATTTAAGCTAGCCTGGCCCATTATGTTAATCTATGGTTCAGCCGCGATCAGGAATTTGAGGGGCCACAGATCGGGCCCCAAATTAGTCCAGAGGCCCAGAGGTAGGGAAGGTCTTCCTTTAACACCTCTACATTTTTGAGGTCGCTAGCCTGAAGTTTTATGGTCAGCTTTTTAGGGGGCCCCTTGGGAGTGTGTGGCCCTCGGGCACTAATGCGGAGTGGGGATTGGTGAGTACTGCAGGAATCTCTGGACTCTTAGCTATTTAACAATATTTGCAGAGCCTGGCTCTGCAGTTCCTATGTCCTGCGGTGGTTGGGCAAATTCCAAGCCCATGAAGGTCCTCATGAAAATTAAGCATTGGCCCCAAAAAAATTTTGTGGCCCCTGGGGGTCCTCTAGTAACCCTATACCAAGTTTGGTGCCCCTGGGCAACATCGTTCCGCTACCGTGGGGCCCTAGATTTAGGCTAGTTTGGCCTAGCCTATGGTAATATATGGCGCAGTAGGGAATTTTGGAGGGGCCACAACGTGGGCCCCAAACATGTTCAGGGAACCTGGACTCTTTCAGGGCCTGGGCTGTGGCCCCCTCAAATTCCCACCCCCATCAGAGTCATGGATTAACATAGCGGGCCAATGTACCATAAATTTAGTGCCCTGTGGTACCCAAATCACGGGGGGATATGGTCACCAAACTTGGTACAGGGATACTAGCTGACCCCCAGGGTCACACACAAATTTTTTTGTGGACGATGCCTAATTTTCACGAGGACTGGCATGGGCGTCAAATTTGCACAAATACTGTAGAACATAGGTACCAGTGAGCCCTGCTCCGCAGGTAACATTGGATAGCTAAGAATATTGGGATTAATATGGTTTCCAGCAGTCTCTTCTCCACGGTACTGCCCCAGGGCCACACACTCCCAAAAGGCCCCTGAAAAAGTTGACCAGAAAATTTCAGGCTAGCTACTCCAACATTTTCAGAGTGGTGCAAGGAAACACGGAGTTAAGTGAAAACCCTGGTGTAAGGGTCTAACACAAACACCGTGTTTAAAGTGGAAAAGATCCAGAAAGAGTAAAAAGAGTAAAGAAGAAGAAAACTGAGCATAGAAAGAGGAACTTAGACGCCTGGAAGTGAGAGAATCACACGCTGGAGAAAAGAAAAAGGGAGGAATGCAGAAAGAGAAAAAGAAAATATAGAGTTTACAGAAAAAGGGAAACAAAGAGAGATTAAAGTAAAAAGCAGGAGGGCTAAGGGAGAGGTAATGGGGAGGGAAGAAGGGAAGAAGAGGAGGAAGTAAGGGGGAAAAGAGGAATGAAAAGGAAGGGGAAAGGAAAAGGGGGGGGGGAAGAGGGAAAAGAAAAGGAAAGGAAAAGTTGGATTAAGAAAAGAAGAGATAAGAGAGAAAAATGGTTGAGGGCTAGTGGGATTTTAACGGTACTTAGATCAACGATGGAAAAACCACCATGTATAAAAATATATAAATTTTATTGTTCCATTAAAAATTACATACAAAGTGAAGAGAAAAGATTATAAAATAAAGGATTGTACAGAACAGATTACCATCATAGTCATATCAATTACATACAGTTCTGAACATTGCAGGCAGTATAGATGTTATGCAAGCTCCGGTGACCCCAAACCAGGGTACCGGGCATTAACCCAACATGTTTCGCGGGTTTCAACACTCCGCTTCTTCAGGGGTGTAAGATTATACAATATATTGGTTGCCTTAGAGTTCCTGTATGTGATAGTATCGGTATCTGGTAGGTCATGGAATGCCCATGGGGTTGTTTGGCCAGATAAAGAGGCACTTCTTTCAAACTTTAGTTAGGAGTATACAAGTGTATCTATAATTACATCTGGATATCCCAAGTAGTTCTTTTTTGGCTCCAAGTTTGCATGTAAGCAATTATGGAGGGATATATAGGTTTTCCGGACAGAGGCTCCCTTTGAGGAGGTGAGAGGCACTTGGATATCTCGTGTCTGGTCTGCTTGTGTACACCCCGGCATCACTGCAGGCATACACTTGTATACTCCTAACTAAAGTTTGAAAGAAGTGCCTCTTTATCTGGCCAAACAACCCCATGGGCATTCCATGACCTACCAGATACCGATACTATCACATACAGGAACTCTAAGGCAACCAATATATTGTATAATCTTACACCCCTGAAGAAGCGGAGTGTTGAAACCCGCGAAACATGTTGGGTTAATGCCCGGTACCCTGGTTTGGGGTCACCGGAGCTTGCATAACATCTATACTGCCTGCAATGTTCAGAACTGTATGTAATTGATATGACTATGATGGTAATCTGTTCTGTACAATCCTTTATTTTATAATCTTTTCTCTTCACTTTGTATGTAATTTTTAATGGAACAATAAAATTTATATATTTTTATACATGGTGGTTTTTCCATCGTTGATCTAAGTACCGTTAAAATCCCACTAGCCCTCAACCATTTTTCTCTCTTATCTCTTCTTTTCTTAATCCAACTTTTCCTTTCCTTTTCTTTTCCCTCTCCCCCCCCCCCCTTTTCCTTTCCCCTTCCTTTTCATTCCTCTTTTCCCCCTTACTTCCTCCTCTTCTTCCCTTCTTCCCTCCCCATTACCTCTCCCTTAGCCCTCCTGCTTTTTACTTTAATCTCTCTTTGTTTCCCTTTTTCTGTAAACTCTATATTTTCTTTTTCTCTTTCTGCATTCCTCCCTTTTTCTTTTCTCCAGCGTGTGATTCTCTCACTTCCAGGCGTCTAAGTTCCTCTTTCTATGCTCAGTTTTCTTCTTCTTTACTCTTTTTACTCTTTCTGGATCTTTTCCACTTTAAACACGGTGTTTGTGTTAGACCCTTACACCAGGGTTTTCACTTAACTCCGTGTTTCCTTGCACCACTCTGAAAATGTTGGAGTAGCTAGCCTGAAATTTTCTGGTCAACTTTTTCAGGGGCCTTTTGGGAGTGTGTGGCCCTGGGGCAGTACCGTGGAGAAGAGACTGCTGGAAACCATATTAATCCCAATATTCTTAGCTATCCAATGTTACCTGCGGAGCAGGGCTCACTGGTACCTATGTTCTACAGTATTTGTGCAAATTTGACGCCCATGCCAGTCCTCGTGAAAATTAGGCATCGTCCACAAAAAAATTTGTGTGTGACCCTGGGGGTCAGCTAGTATCCCTGTACCAAGTTTGGTGACCATATCCCCCCGTGATTTGGGTACCACAGGGCACTAAATTTATGGTACATTGGCCCGCTATGTTAATCCATGACTCTGATGGGGGTGGGAATTTGAGGGGGCCACAGCCCAGGCCCTGAAAGAGTCCAGGTTCCCTGAACATGTTTGGGGCCCACGTTGTGGCCCCTCCAAAATTCCCTACTGCGCCATATATTACCATAGGCTAGGCCAAACTAGCCTAAATCTAGGGCCCCACGGTAGCGGAACGATGTTGCCCAGGGGCACCAAACTTGGTATAGGGTTACTAGAGGACCCCCAGGGGCCACAAAATTTTTTTGGGGCCAATGCTTAATTTTCATGAGGACCTTCATGGGCTTGGAATTTGCCCAACCACCGCAGGACATAGGAACTGCAGAGCCAGGCTCTGCAAATATTGTTAAATAGCTAAGAGTCCAGAGATTCCTGCAGTACTCACCAATCCCCACTCCACATTAGTGCCCGAGGGCCACACACTCCCAAGGGGCCCCCTAAAAAGCTGACCATAAAACTTCAGGCTAGCGACCTCAAAAATGTAGAGGTGTTAAAGGAAGACCTTCCCTACCTCTGGGCCTCTGGACTAATTTGGGGCCCGATCTGTGGCCCCTCAAATTCCTGATCGCGGCTGAACCATAGATTAACATAATGGGCCAGGCTAGCTTAAATGTAGGGCCCTGTGGTAGCCGAACCACGGTGCTCAGGGGCACCAAATTTGGCACATACATTTGTTTGGGGCCAATGCTTTATTTTCACAGGGACCTGCATTGGGGTAGACTTTAGCTGACCACCGCAGAATAGTCCAATGGTATCCAGCACTCCCTGCTGTGCCGTATGGCCCGGGGGCCACATACTCTCAAGGGGCCCTAGAAAAAGTTGATCAGGAAATTTTGAGCTAACAAACCCCAAAATGTTTGGGGTGGTAAAGGAAGGACCCCCCTACCTCTGTGCCAAATATGGCCCCCGGACTCATTTGGGGTCCTAGCTGTAGCCCCTCAAATTTCCAGACTAAGACTCTGCCATAGATTAACATAGCAGGCCAAGCTTCTATAAATGTAGAGCCCAAACCACGGGGGTTCAGGGCACCATACTTGGCAAACTTATACTAGAGGACCTCCAGTAGCCACACACATTTTTTGGGGGCAATGCCTAATTTTCACAGAGACTGGCATTGTGATTGAGTTTGGCCAAATATTGCAGAACATAAGTAATGCAAAGCCCCGCTTTACGGGTAATATCGGATAGCTAAGACTATGGGGATTAAGTACTTGTCGACCAGGGCATAGCCCAATGATGGCTACAGCGTGGTCGGCCTATTCTGGGAGGGCGTACAGAGACATCCGGATCGCGCTTCCCACGGATTGTGTTAAAGGGCCAACGACAGGGGCCATTTACCATGTGATCGCTCCATCCAATGACAGAGCGATCATTTGTCAACAGAACGCTGCATGTCTGGTTTAGCTCTCTCTTCGCACGCTGTACACACCGATGGGCACCGCCCCTACCTCATCCATGCCCATCTCTGCCTCATCCATGCCCATCTCTGCCCTATTTATGCCCACCTGTGTCTCATGCCCATCTGTGTCTAAATCATGCCAATGAGTGCCTCCTCATTTGTGCCTCATCAGTGTGTCCCTCATCATGCAGCCTGTATCCCCCTGTCATTCAGCCTCTTTCCCCG